>NW_027327108.1:12500-21339 GCF_047675955.1 Chlorocebus sabaeus | reverse complement strand
TCATCATCATCATCATCATCACCATCATCATCATCATCATCATCATCATCATCATTATTATTGTAGCAGGACGAGCCACAGACCAAACTCATCAGACACGAGATTAAAGAAGGAAGAGGTTTTTCATTCGGCCGGGAGTGTCGGCAGACTTGCACCCTAAGAGCCGAGCTCCCCGAAAAGGACATTTTTTTAAAGGCTTACGACTTTAAGGGGTCCACGTGAAAGGGTTGTGATAAATGGAGCACACGTGGGAAACGTGACTGGGGTCTACCTGCATCAGCCAACAGAACAAACAAAAAGTTTTACAACGCTTTTTTCATAGTGTCTGGAATTGACAGATAACACAAGTAGTTTAGGTCAGGGGTCGATGATATTAGTATTCCTTTTTTTTTTTTTTTTTTTTTTTTTAACTCCTACGGCCGGGTGGTGGTGCCTGCCAAGGTTGTCTGGCTATTTATCTTACTTTTGTTTGTTTCTAACGTTTTGCTTTCTCTCTTTCCTCCTGTCTTGTGAACTAGGCAAGGTGGGGGGAGGAGGGCAGCAGGAGTAGTAGAGGTCTCCTTCCTTATCCCCCACTTTGAGAATTTTCACTCATTAGTGGGAGGGTTCACTTTCATTTTTACTTTTTGAGTCTTTTAGCGAGACAGAGTGATAGCGTTTTATGTAATACACTTGTGTGGAAGTTCTCTGACGAGCCATGGTAGCTACAAAACCTTTTGTCATTGGAAGGAGCAAGTGTAATACACAGGGGAGCAGCAAGCAAGTTTCTATTACGAATCAAACACTTACAGTGAGGGTTTTACATTCTCTACAGCTGGAAACTATTTTCTAAATGAAGACCTAGGATCAAACCTGTGTTAAACCTGTACAGGCACTTGTACTAACTCTGTCATGTCTTAAGCAGGTTAGTTTTTCACGGGGTCTTAAAACCTTTTTTTAGCCAGTAAAACAGTATTTTTTAATCAGCGAAGTGTTTACGAGGCAGACGCTTGAACTTGCGGGGTCTGTTTGGGGAAAGAGTTGGTTAAAGTCAAGTTATCTTGAGGCATTAGCCCTTCTGCTTCTCCAGGCCATTGGTCTGTTGTGTTAGCCCTTTTATCGACATAACATGAAGACACATCTAGGCTGCCAGCAATGTTTTCTGCCAACTGAGGAAATAGTTTTTTTCTGTTTTTTTATTTTTAATTTTTATTATTTTTTTAAATTTTTGGCTAAAGGAGGAGGTTCTGGTAACTTCTGGTTTATATGTTTACAGAATGACTGAAAGACCTTGCAAGTGTTGCTGGGCTGGACGGGTCTGGGTTTCCTAAGCAGTACGTGTACCGTGGGGCCACCTTACATAGGTGTTTCCTCTAGCGTGGTTATGGGGGGGGGGGGGGGGGGAACAACAACAAAGCAATGTATAGCATATTCATGTCCGGCAAGGACAAAAGAGGTCCTTACCTGGGAAAAAGGTTGAATACAGCGACAGAACAATAGGAAAACAGTTAGTATTCTAGGAAAACTATTTGTCTTAAGATTTTAAACTACATTGACTTGCTTGATGAGTCCTCAAGCTTCGGCCGTGCGTAGACTAGTCAGCTGCCGGTGTGTGACTAGAGCAGGGCTTGTGGTCCTCAGCAGCAGCTTGGTCTCGTCTCAGGATCAGTCGGGTTGGATGATCTGCGTCCTGTTGGCCGGTCCACTTGTCCTGAGCTGCCGGTGTTAGCTGACTGTGGTGGATCCAAGACGCAACACCTGCAACTTTAACAGCAGTGGGAGTGGACAAGGTTACAGTATAGGACTCATCCTATATGGGTTGTAGAAAAATTAGGTTTTACTTTACACAGAGTCACTAGATGTAAATGGGTGTCAGGCTTATAGGCATTATTTTTCTTTATTTAATTATGAACACTTCGTATGGCTATTTTGAAAGGCTGCATTTGCCTTTTGAAGATTAATTTCTGTAGTTTCCGGAGGTCACCTTGTATTTGACCTACGATTTGCGGGGGGCCAACTGAACACCATCTTACAGGGCAGATACCTAGTTTGTTTGGTGGGGGTGCACCTGACTCGGGGGAGGACCGTAGGCAAAAACCTGATTCTATCTTAAGTGAATTTCCTGCCGCATACACACACACACACACACACACACACACACACACACAGCGACCCTTTTTTTTTTTTTTTTTTTTTGGTCGTCAGCAGCTGGTCGCTCGAGTGTCCAGTTCATGCGTTCCACCTTTTGTTGAACTTTGTGGCCGATAGGCTGCGTGTAACCTGTGTTGTATTGTTAACAGTCTTGTTAAATGTTGCACTATTCCAGCTACAGCTACAAATGCTGGCCTATTGTCTGACTTTAAAATTAGAGGTAGCCTTAAACCTGGGGATAATGTCTTTTAACAGTAGTTTAGTCACTTCTTGTACTTTTTCTGTCCTGGTGGGGAAAACTGTAACTTACCCTGAAAAGGTGCAAACAAGCACTAGCCTCCAGCAGGGGGCAGTTCTGTAAAGTCTATAAGCAAGTTTTCACAAGGTATGGCTCTTTTTCCTGTTTAAGTTTCTGAGAGGAGGAGTTCCCCCCGTCCCCCCATCCCCACCGCCACTCCGCCCCTTTGTCACTGTATCTAGTGGCTGAGCCTTCAGTAAGAAATTGGAATCCAGATACGGCAGAGTCTTGCTGTTTGTAACTTCTAATGTGACCATGGGCTCCTGGGAGCCTAATGAGAAGGTGCCTAGTCTGCCCTAGTCTTTACATTCTTCAGCTCCTGTCAGCCTGATCAGATGAGTGAGTGTCTGGTTCCTCCAAGGTGCAGCAGCCCTTGGCCGATGGCCTCTTTGTCTCGCGGCCTTGGCCATTTCCTGTATTGCCCTCTGAACAGTTACCCTTCTAGCGTCCTTCCCCCCCCCCCCCCCCCCCCCCCCATCTCGCACATTAATCTCTCTCTGGCCTTGTCCGGCTCTGGAATCCTTGGCTAACTTGACTTCTGTCATGTCTACATCCACGTCCTCGTCCTCTCACAATGCTCCTTCCCCCCGCCCCCCACCCCCGCGTTCTCCCGCTCCTACGGCCAGCTGGTGGGGCCCGAGAAACGGCACGGGCCCTGCCCCCGCCCAGGCACTGCTGTCTGTCTCTCCTGTTCTCTTTTGATTCTCTGTCTTTACACTTGCTTTTAGTCTTTCTTTTGGTTTTGCTCTTTGCCCTCTTTTCTAGAGTTTAACAGGCTCTTTTCTTTATACACTTGGAGGGTGAAACAGGCATACCGAGAGTCAGTGTAAACGTTTACAGTCTTACCCTCACCGCGTTCTAAGGCCCGGATTAAAGCAACAAGCCCAGCTGAACGACAGCGTCCAGGGTTACCACCGCATATTCTGCACATGTCTCTCCTTGTGGGTTGGTGAAGCTGTTCCCGTCCACGCATAGCTCCTAGTGTACTGATGTCCAAGGCTGGTCCCGGAGGTCACATCTGCTAGAGTAAACTGGAGTCCAACACCTCTACACAATCATGCTCGACAGGGCTCTAGCTGTCGGGAGCAAGGCGGTGGGTTCAGGGTGTTTCCAGTTTAGTAGATCAATGGTTGAAAAGGGCTGATCGATGAAAGTCCGTTGCCCCCCACCCCCCCAGGGACGTGGGCCTGGTCCTTATAATAGACAGGTCCTCGTATCTCCCTGAGAGGCATTTACAGAGCTCGAGCAAGACCAGATCTGAGATGGCCCACTTGAGTATCTGGACTTCTTTCCTTGGCCTCTGGAGGCTCCGATCCTTCCCTTCGAGGTGAGACCTGGGGCGTGTCAGCTCCTGAATCTCATTTCCGAGGGGGTTGTTGGCCTCGGTGAAGCGGGGTAGGCTGGGAGACATGGAGAAAGAATGCGTGTTATCTCTCGCGGCTCCCGTAAAACTGGCTTCTCTTGCTGTTTCCTGGGACTCCCTTTTTAAAGTCCGTGTCTGCTGGCGAAGCTGCTCTTACTTTTACTTTTGGCTATTTTGCACACAGTTGTTAAACAGGGCTAAATTAACGCCGGCTTTGTCTATAATCTATTTCGCCATGGGTCAATATAAAGGAATTTGATCTAGGTACGCTGGCTGTCCTCCGACTCCGTCACCACCTGAACTGCACGGCCAATTGTTCTCTGTCTATAGTTCCTTCCGTGGGCCATCCAACAGCAGAAGAGGGCAATTCTAATTCTCCCAGAGTTCGTAACCTCTAGGGGGTTAACTGAACTCTATAATCTCCTGTAAAACCTTTTGTAAGGTTCTGTAACGTGCATTTTAGTAGAGTAAGTTGTGACGATTTGATGACTTTCCTTTTATTTTTCTTTTTGAAATGTTTTTAACAGGGTTCCTAGCGGAGCGGGCTTGCTTTGTGTCTGACCTATTTTTCCCTCGAGACGGAACAACATTCACCCTACGAGAGGGAAAGGGTAGAAGGTCACTCAGTCACGTAATTGACACTACATCGAAATCAAAGCTAAAACCAAAGTGTTGTTATAGGCACACCCGTTCGTCCAGCAATGTAAGCCAAACCAAAATCAGGAGCAAGACCAAAGTGGCAATAAAGGCAGGCCTGTTTATCCAGCCATTCAAGTCAAGTCAAAATCGAAAGCGAAACCGAAGTATCAACCAATGAATTCAAGTCAAGCCAGAAACGAAAACCAAAGTGCCGGTACAGGTACGCCGTGGGTGATCAGGCCACGCTTCCACTCAAATGGAGTGGGGGAAGTTCCAAAGAGCAGTCTCAGCAAGTTTCACACGTCCGGACTTAAAGTGCCAGTTCCTTCCCAGTGTCCAGCCACTGTGCCGATCCTCCACGGGGGCCTGCTGTGCCCTGCTGTTTCGAGGCGAGGCATTGCACCGGGGCAGATGCCCGCCCGGCAGCACTCTTGAGGATCCGCATCGCTCAAGCTGGGCAGAGTCCCCCGCAGGGATGCTCTACAGGGCAGGCATAAGCTGCCTAAGGGGCTGCCTCGACCCTCCGTGCATCACCACCTGGCTTCCCGGTGAGGGAACCCAGAAATGTAGCAGGACAAGCCGCAGACAAAACTCCTGAGGCACCGGATGAAAGAAGGAAGAGGTTTTTCATTCGGCCGGGAACGTCGGCAGACTCGCATCTTAGGAGCCGAGCTCCCCGAAAAAGACTTTTGTAAAGGCTTACAACTTCTAGGGTTGCACGTGAAAGGGTCGTGATAAATCGAGCAAGCGTGGGAAACGTGACCGGGGGCTACCTGCATCAGCTAACAGAACAAAAAGTTTTACAAGGCTTTTTTCATACGGTGTCTGGTGTCTGGAATTCACAGATAACAGAAGTAGTTCAGGTCGGGGGTCGATGTTATTATTATTACTTCTTCTTTTCCTTTCGTTTTTTTTTTTTTGTTGTTGTTTTTAAATCTCCTAGGGCCGTGTGGTGGCACCAAGGGTGTCTGGCCATTTATCTTACTTTAGTTCCTTTCTAACTTTCTGCTTTCTGTCTTTCCTCTTGTCTTGTGAAGTAGGCGAGGTGCGGGGAGGAGGGCAGCAGGAGTAGTAGTGGTCTCCTTCCTTATTATTATTATTTTGGGACAGAGTCTCGCTCCGTCACCCAGGCTGGATTGTCATGGCACGATCTCGGCTCACTGCAACCTCGGCCTCCCCGGTTCAGGCCAAGTCGCCTCCCTCGGTGTCCCGAGTAGTCGGGATTACAAGCCCGTGCCGCCAGGAGGCCTGGCTAATCGTTAACACTTTTCATAGAGACCGGGTTTCACCACGTTGGCCAGCCTGGCCTGGAACTCCTGGCCTCAAGTGATCCGCCCGCTGCGGCCTCCCGATGTGCTGGAATTACAGGCATGAGCCACCGTGCCCGACCCACCCAGATAATCTTGTTAATAAATGGTAGAGAAGGGGTTTCCTCAGCCGCCGGGTGGAGGGAGGGTGGGGTGTGGTTTATTCAGCCTGCATACTATTGAGGGGGTCAATTAGCGTGGTTTGTGAACTAGATGTGGAAAGTGTGTGGGGGGGTGTGTGTGTGTGCGCGTGCGTGCGTGTGTGCGCGCGCGTGTGTGAGAGAGAGGGGGGGGGGAGAGAGAGAGAGAGAGGGAGAGAGGGAGGGAGGGGGTGGGGGGGGGGGAGAGAGAGAGAGAGAGAGAGAGAGAGAGAGAGAGAAGCAAATATAGAATGAGCTAGGCGCAACGGCTCACGCCTGTAATAGCAGCAGTGTGGGTGGCCGAGGCAGGCAGGTTGCTTGAGAACAGGAGTTGGAGACCGGCCCGGGCAACGTGATAGAACCTCGAACCCCATGTCACGTAGGTGCGTACGTACATACATACATACATACATACATACATACATACGTACGGAAAGCATGAGAAACAATATAAAAGTTAACCGGTGTGGTGGTGCGTGCCTGTAGTCCCACGTAAGCAAGTAAGAAAGTATGTAAGGAAGTGAACACGTTTAACGTAAAACTAAGTGAAAAAAGAAGTGAGGGGCTGGGCACGGTGGCTCACGCCTGTAATCCCAACACTTTGTGAGGCCGAGGCGGGTGGATCATGAGGTCAGGAGTGCCCGACCAGGCTGGGCAAGGTAGTGAAACCCTGCCTGTGGTCAAAATCCAAAGAAAATTAGTCAGGCGTGGTGGCAGACGCCTGTAATCCCGGCTACTTGGGAGACTGAGGCAGGGAATTGCTTGAGCCCGGGAGGTGGAGTTCGCAGTGAGTCGAGATCGCGCCACTGCACTTCAGCCTGGGAGACAGAGCAAGACTCCATCTCACCAAAAAAAAAAAAAAAAAGAAAAAGCGAAAAAAAAAGAAGAGACACAAAGCAAAATCAAAAAAACAAAACAAAAAAACAAGCAAGCAAGCAAGCAAGCAAGCAAGCAAGCAAGCAAGCAAGCAAGCAAAGGATGAACATGACAATGACATAGAAGTAATAACCCATGAGAAAAACAAGTAAATAAGAGGGCATGAGTAACGCTACAGGGCAATTAAGATCACAATGCATTTTCTCTCTGCACCCCAGCTCCCGTCACCTCAGCTGGAGTGGAGGTGCGCGATCACAGCTCGCGTTCGCCTCCAGCTCCCGGGGTTAAGAGATCCCTGTAGTCCCAGCTGCTTGGGAGGCTGAGATCACCAGAGCCCAGGGAGGTGGAGGCTGCCGTGAACCACGATCGCGCGCCTGCAAGTCCAGGGTGCGACAGAGTGAGAAGACCAGGCAGGGTAAGAAAGAAAATAAACGAACATAAAAAAAAGGAAGGAAGGTGGGAGGGAGGGAGGGAGGGAGGGAGGGAGGGAGGGAGGGAGGGAGGCAGGGAGGGAGGGAGGCAGGGAGGGAAGGAAGGAAGGAAGGAAGGAAGGAAGGAAGGAAGGAAGGAAGGAAGGAAGGAAGGAGGGAAGGAGGGAAGGAGGGAGGGAGGGAGGGAGGGAGGGAGGGAAGGAGGGAGGGAGGGAGGGAGGGAGGGAGGGAGGGAGGGAGGGAGGGAAGGAAGGCAGGGAGGGTGGGAGGGAAGGAAGGAAGGGAGGGAGGGCGGGAGGGAAGGAAGGAGGGGAGGGAGGGCGGGAGGGAAGGGAGGGAGGGAGGGAGGGAGGGAGGGAGGGAGGGAGGGAGGGAAGGAGGGGAGGGAGGGAGGGCGGGAGGGAAGGGAGGGAGGGAGGGAGGGAAGGAAGGAAGGAAGGAAGGGAGGAAGGGAGGGAGGGCGGGCGGGCAGGCAGGAAGGAAAGGAAGGCAGGAAGGAAGGAAGGAAAGGAAAGGAAGGCAGGAAGGAAGGCAGGAGGGCAGGCAGGAAGGAAAACAGGAAGTCAGGCAGGCAGGCAGGCCGGCAGGCCGGCCGGCAGAAAGGAAGGAACGGAAAGCAGGAGGGCAGGCAAGAAGGAAAACAGGAAGTCAGGAAGGCAAGGCAGGCCAGGCCAGGCCGGGCAAGGCGGGCAAGGCGGGCAAGGCGGGCAAGGCGGGCAAGGCGGGCAGGTGGGGGGGGAGGGAGGGAGGGAGGGGGGAGGGAGGGAGGGGGGGAGGGAGTGGGGGAGGGAGGGAGGGAGGGAGGCAGGGAGGGAGGGAGGGAGGGAGGGAGGGAGTGGGGGAGGGAGGGTGGGAGTGGGGGAGGGAGGGGGAGTGGGGGAGGGGGGAGGGTGGGCGGGAGGGAGGGAAGGCAGGCTCATACACATGTATGCAAATGTTATTTATGTTGACTATTCAGAGATTCAAATGTTTATAATCATAAGCATGCATTGTATAATGATGGAAAGTTTTATCTGTATGTATATGTATATATGTCCAACTATGTGTATACATATACACACAGATAAGAGATACATACACTCAGAGAAGAATGCGTATATGTGTGTATATAAATATGTATGTGTGTATATGTACATGTACATACACAGCAGCGTGCAGAAAAGATTTAATAAACGAAGGAATTGGCCGGGCGCGGTGGCTCGCGCCTGTACTCCCAGCACGGTTTGGGAGGCCGAGGCGGGCGGATCACGAGGTCAGGAGTTCGAGACCAGCCTGGCCAATATGGTGCAACTCCGTGCTCAACGCAACAGACAACCCCGGAGGCGGAGGCAGCAGCGAGTCGAGTAAGGCACCCCTGCCGTCCAGCCTGGGCGAGAGACCGAGACTCCCTCTGCAGAAAAAGAAAAGAAAAAGAGAAAGAAAGAAAAAGAAAGAAAGAAAGAAAGAAAGAAAGAGAGAGAGAGAGAGAGAGAGAGAGAGAGAGAGAGAGAGAGAGAGAGAGAGAGAGAAAGAGAGACAGAGAGAGAGAGAGAGAGAGAAAGAGAGAAAGAGAGAAAGAAAAGAAAGAAAGAAAGAAAGAAAGAAAGAAAGAAAGAAAGAAAGAAAGAAAGAAAGAAAGAAAGAAAAAGAAAGAAAAAGAAAAAAGGAGGAAGTAT
>NW_027327107.1:0-21391 GCF_047675955.1 Chlorocebus sabaeus | reverse complement strand
TAGAGGCCTATGGTGAAAAAGGAAATATCTTCCGTTCAAAACTGGAAAGAAGCTTTCTGAGAAACTGCTCTGTGTTCTGTGAATTCATCTCACAGAGTTACATCTTTCCCTTCAAGAAGCCTTTCGCTAAGGCTGTTCTTGTGGAATTGGCAAAGGGATATTTGGAAGCCCTTAGAGGCCTATGGTGAAAAAGGAAATATCTTCCGTTCAAAACTGGAAAGAAGCTTTCTGAGAAACTGCTCTGTGTTCTCTGAATTAATCTCACAGAGTTACATCTTTCCCTTCAAGAAGCCTTTCGCTAAGGCTGTTCTTGTGGAATTGGCAAAGGGATATTTGGAAGTCCATAGACGGCTATGGTGAAAAACGAAATATCTTCCGTTCAAAACTGGAAAGAAGCTTTCTGAGAAACTGCTCTGTGTTCTGTTAATTCATCTCACAGAGTTACATCTTTCCCTTCAAGAAGCCTTTCGCTAAGGCTGTTCTTGTGGAATTGGCAAAGGGATATTTGGAAGCCCGTAGAGGCCTATGGTGAAAAAGGAAATATCTTCCGTTCAAAACTGGAAAGAAGCTTTCTGAGAAACTGCTCTGTGTTCTCTGAATTCATCTCACAGAGTTACATCTTTCCCTTCAAGAAGCCTTTCGCTAAGGCTGTTCTTGTGGAATTGGCAAAGGGATATTTGGAAGCCCATAGAGGGCTATGGTGAAAAAGGAAATATCTTCCGTTCAAAACTGGAAAGAAGCTTTCTGAGAAACTGCTCTGTGTTCTGTGAATTCATCTTAGAGTTACATCTTTCCCTTCAAGAAGCCTTTCGCTAAGGCTGTTCTTGTGGAATTGGCAAACGGATATTTGGAAGCCCATAGAGGGCTATGGTGAAAAAGGAAATATCTTCCGTTCAAAACTGGAAAGAAGCTTTCTGAGAAACTGCTCTGTGTTCTGTTAATTCATCTCACAGAGTTACATCTTTCCCTTCAAGAAGCCTTTCGCTAAGGCTGTTCTTGTGGAATTGGCAAAGGGATATTTGGAAGCCCATAGAGGCCTATGGTGAAAAAGGAAATATCTTCCGTTCAAAACTGGAAAGAAGCTTTCTGAGAAACTGCTCTGTGTTCTGTGAATTCATCTCACAGAGTTACATCTTTCCCTTCAAGAAGCCTTTCGCTAAGGCTGTTCTTGTGGAATTTGCAAAGCGATATTTGGAAACCCATAGAGGGCTATGGTGAAAAAGGAAATATCTTCCGTTCAAAACTGGAAAGAAGCTTTCTGAGAAACTGCTCTGTGTTCTGTGAATTCATCTCACAGAGTTACATCTTTCCCTTCAAGAAGCCTTTCGCTAAGGCTGTTCTTGCGGAATTGGCAAAGGGATATTTGGAAGCCCATAGAGGCCTATGGTGAAAAAGGAAATATCTTCCGTTCAAAACTGGAAAGAAGCTTTCTGAGAAACTGCTCTGTCTTCTCTGAATTCATCTCACAGAGTTACATCTTTCATTTCAAGAAGCCTTTCGCTAAGGCTGTTCTTGTGGAATTGGCAAAGGGATATTTGGAAGCCCTTAGAGGGCTATGGTGAAAAAGGAAATATCTTCCGTTCAAAACTGGAAAGAAGCTTTCTGAGAAACTGCTCTGTGTTCTGTTAATTCATCTCACAGAGTTACATCTTTCCCTTCAAGAAGCCTTTGGCTAAGGCTGTTCTTGTGGAATTGGCAAAGGGATATTTGGAAGCCCATAGACGGCTATGGTGAAAAAGGAAATATCTTCCGTTCAAAATTGGAAAGAAGCTTTCTGAGAAACTGCTCTGTGTTCTGTGAATTCATCTCACAGAGTTACTTCTTTCCCTTCAAGAAGCCTTTCGCTAAGGCTGTTCTTGTGGAATTGGCAAAGGGATATTTGGAAGCCCATAGAGGCCTATGGTGAAAAAGGAAATATCTTCCGTTCAAAACTGGAAAGAAGCTTTCTCAGAAACTGCTCTGTGTTCTGTGAATTCATCTCACAGAGTTACATCTTTCCCTTCAAGAAGCCTTTCGCTAAGGCTGTTCTTGTGGAATTGGCAAAGGGATATTTGGAAGCCCATAGAGGCCTATGGTGAAAAAGGAAATATCTTCCGTTCAAAACTGGAAAGAAGCTTTCTGAGAAACTGCTCTGTGTTCTGTTAATTCATCTCACAGAGTTACATCTTTCCCTTCAAGAAGCCTTTCGCTAAGGCTGTTCTTGTGGAATTGGCAAAGGGATATTTGGAAGCCCAGAGACGGCTATGGTTAAAAAGGAAATATCTTCCGTTCAAAACTGGAAAGAAGCTTTCTGAGAAACTGCTCTGTGTTCTGTGAATTCATCTCACAGAGTTACATCTTTCCCTTCAAGAAGCCTTTCGCTAAGGCTGTTCTTGTGGAATTGGCAAAGCGATATTTGGAAGCCCATACAGGGCTATTGTGAAAAAGGAAATATCTTCCGTTCAAAACTGGAAAGAAGCTTTCTGAGAAACTGCTCTGTGTTCTGTGAATTCATCTCACAGAGTTACATCTTTCCCTTCAATAAGCCTTTCGCTAAGGCTGTTCTTGTGGAATTGGCAAAGGGATATTTGGAAGCCCATAGAAGGCTACGGTGAAAAAGGAAATATCTTCCGTTCAAAACTGGAAAGAAGCTTTCTGAGAAACTTCTCTGTGTCCTGTTAATTCATCTCACAGAGTTATACCTTTCCCTTCAAGAAGCCTTTCGCTAAGGCTGTTCTTGTGGAATTGGCAAAGGGATATTTGGAAGCCCATAGAGGCCTATGGTGAAAAAGGAAATATCTTCCGTTCAAAACTGGAAAGAAGCTTTCTGAGAAACTGCTCTGTGTTCTGTTAATTCATCTCACAGAGTTACATCTTTCCCTTCAAGAAGCCTTTCGCTAAGGCTGTTCTTGTGGAATTGGCAAAGCGATATTCGGAAGCCCATAGAGGGCTATGGTGAAAAAGGAAATATCTTCCGTTCAAAACTGGAAAGAAGCTTTCTGAGAAACTTCTCTGTGTTCTGTTAATTCATCTCACAGAGTTACATCTTTCCCTTCAAGAAGCCTTTGGCAAAGGCTGTTCTTGTGGAATTGGCAAAGGGATATTTGGAAGCCCATAGACGGCTATGGTGAAAAAGGAAATATCTTCCGTTCAAAACTGGAAAGAAGCTTTCTGAGAAACTGCTCTGTGTTCTGTGAATTCATCTCACAGAGTTACATCTTTCCCTTGAAGAAGTCTTTCGCTAAGACTGTTCTTGTGGAATTGGCAAACGGATATTTGGAAGCCCATAGAGGGCTATGGTGAAAAAGGAAATATCTTCCGTTCAAAACTGGAAAGAAGCTTTCTGAGAAACTGCTCTGTGTTCTGTGAATTCATCTCACAGAGTTACATCTTTCCCTTCAAGAAGCCTTTCGCTAAGGCTGTTCTTGAGGAATTGGCAAAGGGATATTTGGAAGCCCATAGACGGCTATGGTTAAAAAGGAAATATCTTCCGTTCAAAACTGGAAAGAAGCTTTCTGAGAAACTGCTCTGTGTTCTGTGAATTCATCTCACAGAGTTACATCTTTCCCTTCAAGAAGCCTTTCGCTAAGGCTGTTCTTTTGGAATTGGCAAAGGGATATTTGGAAGCCCCTAGAGGGCTATGGTGAAAAAGGAAATTTCTTCCGTTCAAAGCTGGAAAGAAGCTTTCTGAGAAACTGCTCTGTGTTCTGTGAATTCATCACACAGAGTTACATCTTTCCCTTCAAGAAGCCTTTCGCTAAGGCTGTTCTTGTGGAATTGGCAAAGGGATATTTGGAAGCCCATAGACGGCTATGGTGAAAAAGGAAATATCTTCCGTTCAAAACTGGAAAGAAGCTTTCTGAGAAACTGCTCTGTGTTCTGTGAATTCATCTCACAGAGTTACATCTTTCCCTTCAAGAAGCCTTTCGCTAAGGCTGTTCTTGTGGAATTGGCAAAGGGATATTTGGAAGCCCATAGAGGCCTATGGTGAAAAAGGAAATATCTTACATTCAAAACTGGAAAGAAGCATTCTGAGAAACTGCTCTGTGTTCTCTGACTTAATCTCACAGAGTTACATCTTTCCCTTCAAGAAGCCTTTCGCTAAGGCTGTTCCTGTGGAATTGGCAAAGGGATATTTGGAAGCCCATAGACGGCTATGGTGAAAAACGAAATATCTTCCGTTCAAAACTGGAAAGAAGCTTTCTGAGAAACTGCTCTGTGTTCTGTGAATTCATCTCACAGAGTTACATCTTTCCCTTCAAGAAGCCTTTCGCTAAGGCTGTTCTTGTGGAATTGGCAAAGGGATATTTGGAAGCCCATAGAGGCCTATGGTGAAAAAGGAAATATCTTCCGTTCAAAACTGGAAAGAAGCTTTCTGAGAAACTGCTCTGTGTTCCCTGAATTCATCTCACAGAGTTACATCTTTCCCTTCAAGAAGCCTTTCGCTAAGGCTGTTCTTGTGGAATTGGCAAACGGATATTTCGAAGCCCATAGAGGGCTATGGTGAAAAAGGAAATATCTTCAGTTCAAAACTGGAAAGAAGCTTTCTGAGAAACTGCTCTGTGTTTTGTTAATTCATCTCACAGAGTTACATCTTTCCCTTCAAGAAGCCTTTCGCTAAGGCTGTTCTTGAGGAATTGGCAAAGGGATATTTGGAAGCCCATAGACGGCTATGGTTAAAAAGGAAATATCTTCCGTTCAAAACTGGAAAGAAGCTTTCTGAGAAACTGCTCTGTGTTCTGTGAATTCATCTCACTGAGTTACATCTTTCCCTTCAAGAAGCCTTTCGCTAAGGCTGTTCTTGTGGAATTGGCAAAGCGATATTTGGAAGCCCATACAGGGCTATGGTGAAAAAGGAAATATCTTCCGTTCAAAACTGGAAAGAAGCTTTCTGAGAAACTGCTCTGTGTTCTGTGAATTCATCTCACAGAGTTACATCTTTCCCTTCAAGAAGCCTTTCGCTAAGGCTGTTCTTTTGGAATTGGCAAAGGGATATTTGGAAGCCCATAGAGGGCTATGGTGAAAAAGGAAATATCTTCCGTTCAAAACTGGAAAGAAGCTTTCTGAGAAACTGCTCTGTGTTCTGTGAATTCATCTCACAGAATTACATCTTTCCCTTCAAGAAGCCTTTCGCTAAGGCTGTTCTTGTGGAATTGGCAAAGGGATATTTGGAAGCCCATAGACGGCTATGGTGAAAAAGGAAATATCTTCCGTTCAAAACTGGAAAGAAGCTTTCTGAGAAACTGCTCTGTGTTCTGTGAATTCATCTCACAGAGTTACATCTTTCCCTTCAAGAAGCCTTTCGCTAAGGCTGTTCTTGTGGAATTGGCAAAGGGATATTTGGAAGCCCTTAGAGGCCTATGGTGAAAAAGGAAATATCTTCCGTTCAAAACTGGAAAGAAGCTTTCTGAGAAACTGCTCTGTGTTCTGTGAATTCATCTCACAGAGTTACATCTTTCCCTTCAAGAAGCCTTTCGCTAAGGCTGTTCTTGTGGAATTGGCAAAGGGATATTTGGAAGCCCTTAGAGGCCTATGGTGAAAAAGGAAATATCTTCCGTTCAAAACTGGAAAGAAGCTTTCTGAGAAACTGCTCTGTGTTCTCTGAATTAATCTCACAGAGTTACATCTTTCCCTTCAAGAAGCCTTTCGCTAAGGCTGTTCTTGTGGAATTGGCAAAGGGATATTTGGAAGCCCATAGACGGCTATGGTGAAAAACGAAATATCTTCCGTTCAAAACTGGAAAGAAGCTTTCTGAGAAACTGCTCTGTGTTCTGTTAATTCATCTCACAGAGTTACATCTTTCCCTTCAAGAAGCCTTTCGCTAAGGCTGTTCTTGTGGAATTGGCAAAGGGATATTTGGAAGCCCATAGAGGCCTATGGTGAAAAAGGAAATATCTTCCGTTCAAAAATGGAAAGAAGCTTTCTGAGAAACTGCTCTGTGTTCTCTGAATTCATCTCACAGAGTTACATCTTTCCCTTCAAGAAGCCTTTCGCTAAGGCTGTTCTTGTGGAATTGGCAAAGGGATATTTGGAAGCCCATAGAGGGCTATGGTGAAAAAGGAAATATCTTCCGTTCAAAACTGGAAAGAAGCTTTCTGAGAAACTGCTCTGTGTTCTGTGAATTCATCTTAGAGTTACATCTTTCCCTTCAAGAAGCCTTTCGCTAAGGCTGTTCTTGTGGAATTGGCAAACGGATATTTGGAAGCCCATAGAGGGCTATGGTGAAAAAGGAAATATCTTCCGTTCAAAACTGGAAAGAAGCTTTCTGAGAAACTGCTCTGTGTTCTGTGAATTAATCTCACAGAGTTACATCTTTCCCTTCAAGAAGCCTTTCGCTAAGGCTGTTCTTGTGGAATTGGCAAAGGGATATTTGGAAGCCCATAGAGGCCTATGGTGAAAAAGGAAATATCTTCCGTTCAAAACTGGAAAGAAGCTTTCTGAGAAACTGCTCTGTGTTCTGTGAATTCATCTCACAGAGTTACATCTTTCCCTTCAAGAAGCCTTTCGCTAAGGCTGTTCTTGTGGAATTTGCAAAGCGATATTTGGAAACCCATAGAGGGCTATGGTGAAAAAGGAAATATCTTCCGTTCAAAACTGGAAAGAAGCTTTCTGAGAAACTGCTCTGTGTTCTGTGAATTCATCTCACAGAGTTACATCTTTCCCTTCAAGAAGCCTTTCGCTAAGGCTGTTCTTGCGGAATTGGCAAAGGGATATTTGGAAGCCCATAGAGGCCTATGGTGAAAAAGGAAATATCTTCCGTTCAAAACTGGAAAGAAGCTTTCTGAGAAACTGCTCTGTCTTCTCTGAATTCATCTCACAGAGTTACATCTTTCATTTCAAGAAGCCTTTCGCTAAGGCTGTTCTTGTGGAATTGGCAAAGGGATATTTGGAAGCCCTTAGAGGGCTATGGTGAAAAAGGAAATATCTTCCGTTCAAAACTGGAAAGAAGCTTTCTGAGAAACTTCTCTGTGTCCTGTTAATTCATCTCACAGAGTTATATCTTTCCCTTCAAGAGGCCTTTCGCTAAGGCTCTTCTTGTGGAATTGGCAAAGGGATATTTGGAAGCCCATAGAGGCCTATGGTGAAAAAGGAAATATCTTCCGTTCAAAACTGGAAAGAAGCTTTCTGAGAAACTGCTCTGTGTTCTGTTAATTCATCTCACAGAGTTACATCTTTCCCTTCAAGAAGCCTTTCTCTAAGGCTGTTCTTGTGGAATTGGCAAAGGGATATTTGGAAGCCCATAGAGGGCTATGGTGAAAAAGGAAATATCTTCCGTTCAAAACTGGAAAGAAGCTTTCTGAGAAACTGCTCTGTGTTCTGTGAATTCATCTCACAGAGTTACATCTTTCCCTTCAAGAAGCCTTTCGCTAAGGCTGTTCTTGTGGAATTGGCAAAGGGATATTTGGAAGCCCATAGAGGCCTATGGTGAAAAAGGAAATATCTTCCGTTCAAAACTGGAAAGAAGCTTTCTGAGAAACTGCTCTGTGTTCTCTTAATTCATCTCACAGAGTTACATCTTTCCCTTCAAGAAGCCTTTCGCTAATGCTGTTCTTGTGGAATTGGCAAAGCGATATTCGGAAGCCCATAGAGGGCTATGGTGAAAAAGGAAATATCTTCCGTTCAAAACTGGAAAGAAGCTTTCTGAGAAACTGCTCTGTGTTCTGTTAATTCATCTCACAGAGTTACATCTTTCCCTTCAAGAAGCCTTTGGCTAAGGCTGTTCTTTTGGAATTGGCAAAGGGATATTTGGAAGCCCATAGAGGGCTATGGTGAAAAAGGAAATATCTTCCGTTCAAAACTGGAAAGAAGCTTTCTGAGAAACTGCTCTGTGTTCTGTGAATTCATCTCACAGAGTTACATCTTTCCCTTCAAGAAGCCTTTCGCTAAGGCTGTTCTTGTGGAATTGGCAAAGGGATATTTGGAAGCCCATAGAGGGCTATGGTGAAAAAGGAAATATATTCCGTTCAAAACTGGAAAGAAGCTTTCTGAGAAACTGCTCTGTGTTCTGTTAATTCATCTCACAGAGTTACATCTTTCCCTTCAAGAAGCCTTTCGCTAAGGCTGTTCTTGAGGAATTGGCAAAGGGATATTTGGAAGCCCATAGACGGCTATGGTTAAAAAGGAAATATCTTCCGTTCAAAACTGGAAAGAAGCTTTCTGAGAAACTGCTCTGTGTTCTGTGAATTCATCTCACTGAGTTACATCTTTCCCTTCAAGAAGCCTTTCGCTAAGGCTGTTCTTGTGGAATTGGCAAAGCGATATTTGGAAGCCCATACAGGGCTATGGTGAAAAAGGAAATATCTTCCGTTCAAAACTGGAAAGAAGCTTTCTGAGAAACTGCTCTGTGTTCTCTTAATTCATCTCACAGAGTTACATCGTTCCCTTCAAGAAGCCTTTCGCTAATGCTGTTCTTGTGGAATTGGCAAAGCGATATTCGGAAGCCCATAGACGGCTATGGTGAAAAAGGAAATATCTTCCGTTCAAAACTGGAAAGAAGCTTTCTGAGAAACTGCTCTGTGTTCTGTGAATTCATCTCACAGAGTTACATCTTTCCCTTCAAGAAGCCTTTGGCTAAGGCTGTTCTTTTGGAATTGGCAAAGGGATATTTGGAAGCCCATAGAGGGCTATGGTGAAAAAGGAAATATCTTCCGTTCAAAACTGGAAAGAAGCTTTCTGAGAAACTGCTCTGTGTTCTGTGAATTCATCTCACAGAGTTACATCTTTCCCTTCAAGAAGCCTTTCGCTAAGGCTGTTCTTGTGGAATTGGCAAAGGGATATTTGGAAGCCCATAGAGGGCTATGGTGAAAAAGGAAATATATTCCGTTCAAAACTGGAAAGAAGCTTTCTGAGAAACTGCTCTGTGTTCTGTGAATTAATCTCACAGAGTTACATCTTTCCCTTCAAGAAGCCTTTCGCTAAGGCTGTTCTTGTGGAATTGGCAAAGGGATATTTGGAAGCCCATAGAGGCCTATGGTGAAAAAGGAAATATCTTCCATTCAAAACTGGAAAGAAGCTTTCTGAGAAACTGCTCTGTGTTCTCTGAATTAATCTCACAGAGTTACATCTTTCCCTTCAAGAAGCCTTTCGCTAAGGCTGTTCTTGTGGAATTGGCAAAGGGATATTTGGAAGCCCATAGACCGCTATGGTGAAAAACGAAATATCTTCCGTTCAAAACTGGAAAGAAGCTTTCTGAGAAACTGCTCTGTGTTCTGTTAATTCATCTCACAGAGTTACATCTTTCCCTTCAAGAAGCCTTTCGCTAAGGCTGTTCTTGAGGAATTGGCAAAGGGATATTTGGAAGCCCATAGACGGCTATGGTTAAAAAGGAAATATCTTCCGTTCAAAACCGGAAAGAAGCTTTCTGAGAAACTGCTCTGTGTTCTGTGAATTCATCTCACTGAGTTACATCTTTCCCTTCAAGAAGCCTTTCGCTAAGGCTGTTCTTGTGGAATTGGCAAAGCGATATTTGGAAGCCCATACAGGGCTATGGTGAAAAAGGAAATATCTTCCGTTCAAAACTGGAAAGAAGCTATCTGAGAAACTGCTCTATGTTCTGTGAATTCATCTCACAGAGTTACATCTTTCCCTTCAAGAAGCCTTTCGCTAAGGCTGTTCTTTTGGAATTGGCAAAGGGATATTTGGAAGCCCATAGAGGGCTATGGTGAAAAAGGAAATATCTTCCGTTCAAAACTGGAAAGAAGCTTTCTGAGAAACTGCTCTGTGTTCTGTGAATTCATCTCACAGAATTACATCTTTCCCTTCAAGAAGCCTTTCGCTAAGGCTGTTCTTGTGGAATTGGCAAAGGGATATTTGGAAGCCCATAGACGGCTATGGTGAAAAAGGAAATATCTTCCGTTCAAAACTGGAAAGAAGCTTTCTGAGAAACTGCTCTGTGTTCTGTGAATTCATCTCACAGAGTTACATCTTTCCCTTCAAGAAGCCTTTCGCTAAGGCTGTTCTTGTGGAATTGGCAAAGGGATATTTGGAAGCCCTTAGAGGCCTATGGTGAAAAAGGAAATATCTTCCGTTCAAAACTGGAAAGAAGCTTTCTGAGAAACTGCTCTGTGTTCTGTGAATTCATCTCACAGAGTTACATCTTTCCCTTCAAGAAGCCTTTCGCTAAGGCTGTTCTTGTGGAATTGGCAAAGGGATATTTGGAAGCCCTTAGAGGCCTATGGTGAAAAAGGAAATATCTTCCGTTCAAAACTGGAAAGAAGCTTTCTGAGAAACTGCTCTGTGTTCTCTGAATTAATCTCACAGAGTTACATCTTTCCCTTCAAGAAGCCTTTCGCTAAGGCTGTTCTTGTGGAATTGGCAAAGGGATATTTGGAAGCCCATAGACGGCTATGGTGAAAAACGAAATATCTTCCGTTCAAAACTGGAAAGAAGCTTTCTGAGAAACTGCTCTGTGTTCTGTTAATTCATCTCACAGAGTTACATCTTTCCCTTCAAGAAGCCTTTCGCTAAGGCTGTTCTTGTGGAATTGGCAAAGGGATATTTGGAAGCCCATAGAGGCCTATGGTGAAAAAGGAAATATCTTCCGTTCAAAACTGGAAAGAAGCTTTCTGAGAAACTGCTCTGTGTTCTCTGAATTCATCTCACAGAGTTACATCTTTCCCTTCAAGAAGCCTTTCGCTAAGGCTGTTCTTGTGGAATTGGCAAAGGGATATTTGGAAGCCCATAGAGGGCTATGGTGAAAAAGGAAATATCTTCCGTTCAAAACTGGAAAGAAGCTTTCTGAGAAACTGCTCTGTGTTCTGTGAATTCATCTTAGAGTTACATCTTTCCCTTCAAGAAGCCTTTCGCTAAGGCTGTTCTTGTGGAATTGGCAAACGGATATTTGGAAGCCCTTAGAGGGCTATGGTGAAAAAGGAAATATCTTCCGTTCAAAACTGGAAAGAAGCTTTCTGAGAAACTGCTCTGTGTTCTGTTAATTCATCTCACAGAGTTACATCTTTCCCTTCAAGAAGCCTTTCGCTAAGGCTGTTCTTGTGGAATTGGCAAAGGGATATTTGGAAGCCCATAGAGGCCTATGGTGAAAAAGGAAATATCTTCCGTTCAAAACTGGAAAGAAGCTTTCTGAGAAACTGCTCTGTGTTCTGTGAATTCATCTCACAGAGTTACATCTTTCCCTTCAAGAAGCCTTTCGCTAAGGCTGTTCTTGTGGAATTTGCAAAGCGATATTTGGAAACCCATAGAGGGCTATGGTGAAAAAGGAAATATCTTCCGTTCAAAACTGGAAAGAAGCTTTCTGAGAAACTGCTCTGTGTTCTGTGAATTCATCTCACAGAGTTACATCTTTCCCTTCAAGAAGCCTTTCGCTAAGGCTGTTCTTGCGGAATTGGCAAAGGGATATTTGGAAGCCCATAGAGGCCTATGGTGAAAAAGGAAATATCTTCCGTTCAAAACTGGAAAGAAGCTTTCTGAGAAACTGCTCTGTCTTCTCTGAATTCATCTCACAGAGTTACATCTTTCCCTTCAAGAAGCCTTTCGCTAAGGCTGTTCTTGTGGAATTGGCAAAGGGATATTTGGAAGCCCTTAGAGGGCTATGGTGAAAAAGGAAATATCTTCCGTTCAAAACTGGAAAGAAGCTTTCTGAGAAACTTCTCTGTGTCCTGTTAATTCATCTCACAGAGTTATATCTTTCCCTTCAAGAAGCCTTTCGCTAAGGCTGTTCTTGTGGAATTGGCAAAGGGATATTTGGAAGCCCATAGAGGCCTATGGTGAAAAAGGAAATATCTTCCGTTCAAAACTGGAAAGAAGCTTTCTGAGAAACTGCTCTGTGTTCTGTTAATTCATCTCACAGAGTTACATCTTTCCCTTCAAGAAGCCTTTCGCTAAGGCTGTTCTTGTGGAATTGGCAAAGGGATATTTGGAAGCCCATAGAGGGCTATGGTGAAAAAGGAAATATCTTCCGTTCAAAACTGGAAAGAAGCTTTCTGAGAAACTGCTCTGTGTTCTGTGAATTCATCTCACGGAGTTACATCTTTCCCTTCAAGAAGCCTTTCGCTAAGGCTGTTCTTGTGGAATTGGCAAAGGGATATTTGGAAGCCCCTAGAGGGCTATGGTGAAAAAGGAAATATCTTCCGTTCAAAACTGGAAAGAAGCTTTCTCAGAAACTGCTCTGTGTTCTGTTAATTCATCTCACAGAGTTATATCTTTCCCTTCAAGAAGCCTTTCGCTAAGGCTGTTCTTGTGGAATTGGCAAAGCGATATTTGGAAGCCCATAGAGGGCTACGGTGAAAAAGGAAATATCTTCCGTTCAAAACTGGAAAGAAGCTTTCTGAGAAACTTCTCTGTGTCCTGTTAATTCATCTCACAGAGTTATATCTTTCCCTTCAAGAAGCCTTTCGCTAAGGCTGTTCTTGTGGAATTGGCAAAGGGATATTTGGAAGCCCATAGAGGCCTATGGTGAAAAAGGAAATATCTTCCGTTCAAAACTGGAAAGAAGCTTTCTGAGAAACTGCTCTGTGTTCTGTTAATTCATCTCACAGAGTTACATCTTTCCCTTCAAGAAGCCTTTCGCTAATGCTGTTCTTGTGGAATTGGCAAAGCGATATTCGGAAGCCCATAGAGGGCTATGGTGAAAAAGGAAATATCTTCCGTTCAAAACTGGAAAGAAGCTTTCTGAGAAACTGCTCTGTGTTCTGTTAATTCATCTCACAGAGTTACATCTTTGCCTTCAAGAAGCCTTTGGCTAAGGCTGTTCTTTTGGAATTGGCAAAGGGATATTTGGAAGCCCATAGAGGGCTATGGTGAAAAAGGAAATATCTTCCGTTCAAAACTGGAAAGAAGCTTTCTGAGAAACTGCTCTGTGTTCTGTGAATTCATCTCACAGAGTTACATCTTTCCCTTCAAGAAGCCTTTCGCTAAGGCTGTTCTTGTGGAATTGGCAAAGGGATATTTGGAAGCCCATAGAGGCCTATGGTGAAAAAGGAAATATCTTCCGTTCAAAACTGGAAAGAAGCTTTCTCAGAAACTGCTCTGTGTTCCCTGAATTCATCTCACAGAGTTACATCTTTCCCTTCAAGAAGCCTTTCGCTAAGGCTGTTCTTGTGGAATTGGCAAAGGGATATTTGGAAGCCCATAGAGGGCTATGGTGAAAAAGGAAATATCTTCCGTTCAAAACTGGAAAGAAGCTTTCTGAGAAACTGCTCTGTGTTCTGTGAATTCATCTCACAGAGTTACATCTTTCCCTTGAAGAAGTCTTTCGCTAAGGCTGTTCTTGTGGAATTGGCAAACGGATATTTGGAAGCCCATAGAGGGCTATGGTGAAAAAGGAAATATCTTCCGTTCAAAACTGGAAAGAAGCTTTCTGAGAAACTGCTCTGTGTTCTGTGAATTCATCTCACAGAGTTACATCTTTCCCTTCAAGAAGCCTTTCGCTAAGGCTGTTCTTGAGGAATTGGCAAAGGGATATTTGGAAGCCCATAGACGGCTATGGTTAAAAAGGAAATATCTTCCGTTCAAAACTGGAAAGAAGCTTTCTGAGAAACTGCTCTGTGTTCTGTGAATTCATCTCACAGAGTTACATCTTTCCCTTCAAGAAGCCTTTCGCTAAGGCTGTTCTTGTGGAATTGGCAAAGCGATATTTGGAAGCCCATACAGGGCTATGGTGAAAAAGGAAATATCTTCCGTTCAAAACTGGAAAGAAGCTTTCTGAGAAACTGCTCTGTGTTCTGTGAATTCATCTCACAGAGTTACATCTTTCCCTTCAAGAAGCCTTTCGCTAAGGCTGTTCTTTTGGAATTGGCAAAGGGATATTTGGAAGCCCATAGAGGGCTATGGTGAAAAAGGAAATATCTTCCGTTCAAAACTGGAAAGAAGCTTTCTGAGAAACTGCTCTGTGTTCTGTGAATTCATCTCACAGAGTTACATCTTTCCCTTCAAGAAGCCTTTCGCTAAGGCTGTTCTTGTGAAATTGGCAAAGGGATATTTGGAAGCCCATAGACGGCTATGGTGAAAAAGGAAATATATTCCGTTCAAAACTGGAAAGAAGCTTTCTGACAAACTGCTCTGTGTTCTGTGAATTCATCTCACAGAGTTACATCTTTCCCTTCAAGAAGCCTTTCGCTAAGGCTGTTCTTGTGGAATTGGCAAAGGGATATTTGGAAGCCCTTAGAGGCCTAGGGTGAAAAAGGAAATATCTTCCGTTCAAAACTGGAAAGAAGCTTTCTGAGAAACTGCTCTGTGTTCTCTGAATTAATCTCACAGAGTTATATCTTTCCCTTCAAGAAGCCTTTCGCTAAGGCTGTTCTTGTGGAATTGGCAAAGGGATATTTGGAAGCCCATAGACGGCTATGGTGAAAAACGAAATATCTTCCGTTCAAAACTGGAAAGAAGCTTTCTGAGAAACTGCTCTGTGTTCTGTGAATTCATCTCACAGAGTTACATCTTTCCCTTCAAGAAGCCTTTCGCTAAGGCTGTTCTTGTGGAATTGGCAAAGGGATATTTGGAAGCCCATAGAGGCCTAGGGTGAAAAAGGAATATATCTTCCGTTCAAAACTGGAAAGAAGCTTTCTGGGAAACTGCTCTGTGTTCCCTGAATTCATCTCACAGAGTTACATCTTTCCCTTCAAGAAGCCTCTCGCTAAGGCTGTTCTTGTGGAATTGGCAAAGGGATATTTGGAAGCCCATCGAGGGCTATGGTGAAAAAGGAAATATCTTCCGTTCAAAACTGGAAAGAAGCTTTCTGAGAAACTGCTCTGTGTTCTGTGAATTCATCTCACAGAGTTACATCTTTCCCTTCAAGAAGCCTTTCGCTAAGGCTGTTCTTGTGGAATTGGCAAACGGATATTTGGAAGCCCATAGAGGGCTATGGTGAAAAAGGAAATATCTTCCGTTCAAAACTGGAAAGAAGCTTTCTGAGAAACTGCTCTGTTTTCTGTGAATTCATCTCACAGAGTTACATCTTTCCCTTCAAGAAGCCTTTCGCTAAGGCTGTTCTTGTGGAATTGGCAAAGGGATATTTGGAAGCCCATAGAGGCCTATGGTGAAAAAGGAAATATCTTCCGTTCAAAACTGGAAAGAAGCTTTCTGAGAAACTGCTCTGTGTTCTCTGAATTCATCTCACAGAGTTACATCTTTCCCTTCAAGAAGCCTTTCGCTAAGGCTGTTCTTGTGGAATTGGCAAAGGGATATTTGGAAGCCCTTAGAGGGCTATTGTGAAAAAGGAAATATCTTCCGTTCAAAACTGGAAAGAAGCTTTCTGAGAAACTGCTCTGTGTTCTGTGAATTCATCTCACAGAGTTACATCTTTCCCTTCAATAAGCCTTTCGCTAAGGCTGTTCTTGTGGAATTGGCAAAGGGATATTTGGAAGCCCATAGAAGGCTACGGTGAAAAAGGAAATATCTTCCGTTCAAAACTGGAAAGAAGCTTTCTGAGAAACTTCTCTGTGTCCTGTTAATTCATCTCACAGAGTTATACCTTTCCCTTCAAGAAGCCTTTCGCTAAGGCTGTTCTTGTGGAATTGGCAAAGGGATATTTGGAAGCCCATAGAGGCCTATGGTGAAAAAGGAAATATCTTCCGTTCAAAACTGGAAAGAAGCTTTCTGAGAAACTGCTCTGTGTTCTGTTAATTCATCTCACAGAGTTACATCTTTCCCTTCAAGAAGCCTTTCGCTAAGGCTGTTCTTGTGGAATTGGCAAAGCGATATTCGGAAGCCCATAGAGGGCTATGGTGAAAAAGGAAATATCTTCCGTTCAAAACTGGAAAGAAGCTTTCTGAGAAACTTCTCTGTGTTCTGTTAATTCATCTCACAGAGTTACATCTTTCCCTTCAAGAAGCCTTTGGCAAAGGCTGTTCTTGTGGAATTGGCAAAGGGATATTTGGAAGCCCATAGACGGCTATGGTGAAAAAGGAAATATCTTCCGTTCAAAACTGGAAAGAAGCTTTCTGAGAAACTGCTCTGTGTTCTGTGAATTCATCTCACAGAGTTACATCTTTCCCTTGAAGAAGTCTTTCGCTAAGACTGTTCTTGTGGAATTGGCAAACGGATATTTGGAAGCCCATAGAGGGCTATGGTGAAAAAGGAAATATCTTCCGTTCAAAACTGGAAAGAAGCTTTCTGAGAAACTGCTCTGTGTTCTGTGAATTCATCTCACAGAGTTACATCTTTCCCTTCAAGAAGCCTTTCGCTAAGGCTGTTCTTGAGGAATTGGCAAAGGGATATTTGGAAGCCCATAGACGGCTATGGTTAAAAAGGAAATATCTTCCGTTCAAAACTGGAAAGAAGCTTTCTGAGAAACTGCTCTGTGTTCTGTGAATTCATCTCACAGAGTTACATCTTTCCCTTCAAGAAGCCTTTCGCTAAGGCTGTTCTTTTGGAATTGGCAAAGGGATATTTGGAAGCCCCTAGAGGGCTATGGTGAAAAAGGAAATTTCTTCCGTTCAAAGCTGGAAAGAAGCTTTCTGAGAAACTGCTCTGTGTTCTGTGAATTCATCACACAGAGTTACATCTTTCCCTTCAAGAAGCCTTTCGCTAAGGCTGTTCTTGTGGAATTGGCAAAGGGATATTTGGAAGCCCATAGACGGCTATGGTGAAAAAGGAAATATCTTCCGTTCAAAACTGGAAAGAAGCTTTCTGAGAAACTGCTCTGTGTTCTGTGAATTCATCTCACAGAGTTACATCTTTCCCTTCAAGAAGCCTTTCGCTAAGGCTGTTCTTGTGGAATTGGCAAAGGGATATTTGGAAGCCCATAGAGGCCTATGGTGAAAAAGGAAATATCTTACATTCAAAACTGGAAAGAAGCATTCTGAGAAACTGCTCTGTGTTCTCTGACTTAATCTCACAGAGTTACATCTTTCCCTTCAAGAAGCCTTTCGCTAAGGCTGTTCCTGTGGAATTGGCAAAGGGATATTTGGAAGCCCATAGACGGCTATGGTGAAAAACGAAATATCTTCCGTTCAAAACTGGAAAGAAGCTTTCTGAGAAACTGCTCTGTGTTCTGTGAATTCATCTCACAGAGTTACATCTTTCCCTTCAAGAAGCCTTTCGCTAAGGCTGTTCTTGTGGAATTGGCAAAGGGATATTTGGAAGCCCATAGAGGCCTATGGTGAAAAAGGAAATATCTTCCGTTCAAAACTGGAAAGAAGCTTTCTGAGAAACTGCTCTGTGTTCCCTGAATTCATCTCACAGAGTTACATCTTTCCCTTCAAGAAGCCTTTCGCTAAGGCTGTTCTTGTGGAATTGGCAAACGGATATTTCGAAGCCCATAGAGGGCTATGGTGAAAAAGGAAATATCTTCAGTTCAAAACTGGAAAGAAGCTTTCTGAGAAACTGCTCTGTGTTTTGTTAATTCATCTCACAGAGTTACATCTTTCCCTTCAAGAAGCCTTTCGCTAAGGCTGTTCTTGAGGAATTGGCAAAGGGATATTTGGAAGCCCATAGACGGCTATGGTTAAAAAGGAAATATCTTCCGTTCAAAACTGGAAAGAAGCTTTCTGAGAAACTGCTCTGTGTTCTGTGAATTCATCTCACTGAGTTACATCTTTCCCTTCAAGAAGCCTTTCGCTAAGGCTGTTCTTGTGGAATTGGCAAAGCGATATTTGGAAGCCCATACAGGGCTATGGTGAAAAAGGAAATATCTTCCGTTCAAAACTGGAAAGAAGCTTTCTGAGAAACTGCTCTGTGTTCTGTGAATTCATCTCACAGAGTTACATCTTTCCCTTCAAGAAGCCTTTCGCTAAGGCTGTTCTTTTGGAATTGGCAAAGGGATATTTGGAAGCCCATAGAGGGCTATGGTGAAAAAGGAAATATCTTCCGTTCAAAACTGGAAAGAAGCTTTCTGAGAAACTGCTCTGTGTTCTGTGAATTCATCTCACAGAATTACATCTTTCCCTTCAAGAAGCCTTTCGCTAAGGCTGTTCTTGTGGAATTGGCAAAGGGATATTTGGAAGCCCATAGACGGCTATGGTGAAAAAGGAAATATCTTCCGTTCAAAACTGGAAAGAAGCTTTCTGAGAAACTGCTCTGTGTTCTGTGAATTCATCTCACAGAGTTACATCTTTCCCTTCAAGAAGCCTTTCGCTAAGGCTGTTCTTGTGGAATTGGCAAAGGGATATTTGGAAGCCCTTAGAGGCCTATGGTGAAAAAGGAAATATCTTCCGTTCAAAACTGGAAAGAAGCTTTCTGAGAAACTGCTCTGTGTTCTGTGAATTCATCTCACAGAGTTACATCTTTCCCTTCAAGAAGCCTTTCGCTAAGGCTGTTCTTGTGGAATTGGCAAAGGGATATTTGGAAGCCCTTAGAGGCCTATGGTGAAAAAGGAAATATCTTCCGTTCAAAACTGGAAAGAAGCTTTCTGAGAAACTGCTCTGTGTTCTCTGAATTAATCTCACAGAGTTACATCTTTCCCTTCAAGAAGCCTTTCGCTAAGGCTGTTCTTGTGGAATTGGCAAAGGGATATTTGGAAGCCCATAGACGGCTATGGTGAAAAACGAAATATCTTCCGTTCAAAACTGGAAAGAAGCTTTCTGAGAAACTGCTCTGTGTTCTGTTAATTCATCTCACAGAGTTACATCTTTCCCTTCAAGAAGCCTTTCGCTAAGGCTGTTCTTGTGGAATTGGCAAAGGGATATTTGGAAGCCCATAGAGGCCTATGGTGAAAAAGGAAATATCTTCCGTTCAAAAATGGAAAGAAGCTTTCTGAGAAACTGCTCTGTGTTCTCTGAATTCATCTCACAGAGTTACATCTTTCCCTTCAAGAAGCCTTTCGCTAAGGCTGTTCTTGTGGAATTGGCAAAGGGATATTTGGAAGCCCATAGAGGGCTATGGTGAAAAAGGAAATATCTTCCGTTCAAAACTGGAAAGAAGCTTTCTGAGAAACTGCTCTGTGTTCTGTGAATTCATCTTAGAGTTACATCTTTCCCTTCAAGAAGCCTTTCGCTAAGGCTGTTCTTGTGGAATTGGCAAACGGATATTTGGAAGCCCATAGAGGGCTATGGTGAAAAAGGAAATATCTTCCGTTCAAAACTGGAAAGAAGCTTTCTGAGAAACTGCTCTGTGTTCTGTGAATTAATCTCACAGAGTTACATCTTTCCCTTCAAGAAGCCTTTCGCTAAGGCTGTTCTTGTGGAATTGGCAAAGGGATATTTGGAAGCCCATAGAGGCCTATGGTGAAAAAGGAAATATCTTCCGTTCAAAACTGGAAAGAAGCTTTCTGAGAAACTGCTCTGTGTTCTGTGAATTCATCTCACAGAGTTACATCTTTCCCTTCAAGAAGCCTTTCGCTAAGGCTGTTCTTGTGGAATTTGCAAAGCGATATTTGGAAACCCATAGAGGGCTATGGTGAAAAAGGAAATATCTTCCGTTCAAAACTGGAAAGAAGCTTTCTGAGAAACTGCTCTGTGTTCTGTGAATTCATCTCACAGAGTTACATCTTTCCCTTCAAGAAGCCTTTCGCTAAGGCTGTTCTTGCGGAATTGGCAAAGGGATATTTGGAAGCCCATAGAGGCCTATGGTGAAAAAGGAAATATCTTCCGTTCAAAACTGGAAAGAAGCTTTCTGAGAAACTGCTCTGTCTTCTCTGAATTCATCTCACAGAGTTACATCTTTCATTTCAAGAAGCCTTTCGCTAAGGCTGTTCTTGTGGAATTGGCAAAGGGATATTTGGAAGCCCTTAGAGGGCTATGGTGAAAAAGGAAATATCTTCCGTTCAAAACTGGAAAGAAGCTTTCTGAGAAACTTCTCTGTGTCCTGTTAATTCATCTCACAGAGTTATATCTTTCCCTTCAAGAGGCCTTTCGCTAAGGCTCTTCTTGTGGAATTGGCAAAGGGATATTTGGAAGCCCATAGAGGCCTATGGTGAAAAAGGAAATATCTTCCGTTCAAAACTGGAAAGAAGCTTTCTGAGAAACTGCTCTGTGTTCTGTTAATTCATCTCACAGAGTTACATCTTTCCCTTCAAGAAGCCTTTCTCTAAGGCTGTTCTTGTGGAATTGGCAAAGGGATATTTGGAAGCCCATAGAGGGCTATGGTGAAAAAGGAAATATCTTCCGTTCAAAACTGGAAAGAAGCTTTCTGAGAAACTGCTCTGTGTTCTGTGAATTCATCTCACAGAGTTACATCTTTCCCTTCAAGAAGCCTTTCGCTAAGGCTGTTCTTGTGGAATTGGCAAAGGGATATTTGGAAGCCCATAGAGGCCTATGGTGAAAAAGGAAATATCTTCCGTTCAAAACTGGAAAGAAGCTTTCTGAGAAACTGCTCTGTGTTCTCTTAATTCATCTCACAGAGTTACATCTTTCCCTTCAAGAAGCCTTTCGCTAATGCTGTTCTTGTGGAATTGGCAAAGCGATATTCGGAAGCCCATAGAGGGCTATGGTGAAAAAGGAAATATCTTCCGTTCAAAACTGGAAAGAAGCTTTCTGAGAAACTGCTCTGTGTTCTGTTAATTCATCTCACAGAGTTACATCTTTCCCTTCAAGAAGCCTTTGGCTAAGGCTGTTCTTTTGGAATTGGCAAAGGGATATTTGGAAGCCCATAGAGGGCTATGGTGAAAAAGGAAATATCTTCCGTTCAAAACTGGAAAGAAGCTTTCTGAGAAACTGCTCTGTGTTCTGTGAATTCATCTCACAGAGTTACATCTTTCCCTTCAAGAAGCCTTTCGCTAAGGCTGTTCTTGTGGAATTGGCAAAGGGATATTTGGAAGCCCATAGAGGGCTATGGTGAAAAAGGAAATATATTCCGTTCAAAACTGGAAAGAAGCTTTCTGAGAAACTGCTCTGTGTTCTGTTAATTCATCTCACAGAGTTACATCTTTCCCTTCAAGAAGCCTTTCGCTAAGGCTGTTCTTGAGGAATTGGCAAAGGGATATTTGGAAGCCCATAGACGGCTATGGTTAAAAAGGAAATATCTTCCGTTCAAAACTGGAAAGAAGCTTTCTGAGAAACTGCTCTGTGTTCTGTGAATTCATCTCACTGAGTTACATCTTTCCCTTCAAGAAGCCTTTCGCTAAGGCTGTTCTTGTGGAATTGGCAAAGCGATATTTGGAAGCCCATACAGGGCTATGGTGAAAAAGGAAATATCTTCCGTTCAAAACTGGAAAGAAGCTTTCTGAGAAACTGCTCTGTGTTCTCTTAATTCATCTCACAGAGTTACATCGTTCCCTTCAAGAAGCCTTTCGCTAATGCTGTTCTTGTGGAATTGGCAAAGCGATATTCGGAAGCCCATAGACGGCTATGGTGAAAAAGGAAATATCTTCCGTTCAAAACTGGAAAGAAGCTTTCTGAGAAACTGCTCTGTGTTCTGTGAATTCATCTCACAGAGTTACATCTTTCCCTTCAAGAAGCCTTTGGCTAAGGCTGTTCTTTTGGAATTGGCAAAGGGATATTTGGAAGCCCATAGAGGGCTATGGTGAAAAAGGAAATATCTTCCGTTCAAAACTGGAAAGAAGCTTTCTGAGAAACTGCTC
>NW_027327106.1:0-21436 GCF_047675955.1 Chlorocebus sabaeus | reverse complement strand
CGATTCTCCAGCCTCAGCCTTCTGAGTCGCTGGGATTACAGACATGCATCACCACGCCAGGCTAATTTTGTATTTTTAGTAGAGACGGGTTTTCTCCATGTTGGTCACTCTGGTTTCGAACTCCCGACCTCAGGTGACCCACCCGTCTCGGCCTCCCACCATGCTGGGACTACAGGTGTCAGACACCGTGGCCGGACAGAACATTTTGTACTAGATAAAAAGCAACCTTTCTTCAAAGAGAAGACTCAATTCTAGCTAAAATATTCTCTATATTCACTAACCTTTTGTTTTAAAGAAGACCAAACCGAGATTTGAAAATACTCAATTATCCTACCATTTACAGACGACTCCTACTTGGCATGTGATGTTTATCCTTCGGCCTTTCCTTTTAACACAGTGTGTGTGTGCCGTGGGGCCTGCTGCTGCTCATGCTCACACTGGCTCCAGCCCTAGGACAGCCCACCCTGGGGGGCAGCAGGTGGGGGCGCTGACCCTCTCTAACCCAGCTCTGTAGAAGATTCCAGCGAGAAGATGAGTACCAGGGTAACACTCAAGTTGTTCCTTCCGTTCTTATTTGGTGCGGTGTCTTGGGTGTGCGTGCTGAACTGCAGCACATGTAAGGATTGTGGTGATTATCTCATTAAATACAATATAATATGTCTGATCATTTTCTGCTTTTCACCAGGAGATGAGAAAATTAACACAGCACTGCAGCCAAAAGCCTGACCTCTCAATGTCTGTTTCCCATTTGTGACCACACCAAAGTCCACTGTAAAATGTACTTATCCCTACACTGAGTTATGTGACCATTGAGACAATCCTATGTGAGAGACAGTATTTGGGATTTCTGAAGGCTATCCAGATTTCATCTGCACACCTAGGTGCTCAAGCTCTCTGCCATAATGACAAATTATACCAGAACCACGTGATTACTGCCGAGTAGTAGCCCATGGCATCACCTTCCACCCACTCCTGAGTGCACCTCTGCCTCCTCCACTGAGGAGACAAAGAGCTTGGCAAATTCATCTCTGCACTATCTCCACCTGAGTACTGGGGATCTCCAACTGCCCTTCAGCTACAGCCGTGGTGGAGGACCAATGGGCTGATTTACGCACGGTGTGCAGTGGTAATGGGATTTTTACTTACCACACTCATTTTTGTGTAGAGTTCTGCACATGGAAACATGCTTTCTGGAGAAATGTACACATCCTCCCAAAGAAACTCATAATCATTCTACACAGACTCCTTACACCTCCCACCCTGATGCACCTCATTCGATGTCATAAAAACGACACTGCAGCTAACAGGCACCACGTAGGATGATCACCCCTCTTCAGTACACTCAGTAATTTCTGCCCTAACCTCATTTCCAGTACAAAGCTCCAACGAGAATGGTTCTCCCGAAAAACCAGGCAAGAATGTGTCACCTTTCTTAACATTAAGATTTTTCCTTACCAAATAGGTGATCCCAGAATACGTACCATTTGTCTCTGTGAATGCCTCCGCCTGAGTTTAGAGAAAGGAAAACACTGTGAGGGTAAGATCGTGCTGTCCTTGTACACAGGTCTTTTCTTAACGTAGTGCTATTAGAAAGCCAGATGGGAAATTCTGGTGGAGGCAACGGCCACAAAAATAAAGCCCAGAAAACACTTGTACAAAGTCACCAGGTTTTTGTGCAAGATTTTAAAGTTAATTTTGGTGGTAAATTCAGTATTTTCAAGAAGGTTTTCCTCCTGATGAAAATGCTTGCTGACATAGTTTGTAACTGAAGCTGTCATCCAAGAATGCCATCTTGAATTAGTTATTAGTTGGTAAAGAATTCTCATTTTACATTTTCCCACCAAGAAATTCTCTAAGGCATCTATAATGTACATGGTAGTAAAGTTTTCCTATCTTTATTCAAGTGAAATTGAAAGAAACCTAGGAAAATGAATTTCCCCTTTCAGATAAAGAAGAACTTACGCTGATAACAGAGAGGACCCTCTCAACGGGTGCCTCACGTGGATGTTCTGCTGCGAGGTCCTCTTGAGGATCTAGGAGACATAGGGTAAGTGTCACCACATGGATTCTGCTGAGAAAATTCCTCGGGTTGTATTGGGTGGTGTGGACATGAGGCTGGCATGTGTGAAGAAGGTGGGTTACCACAGACGGAGCTGTAGGCCCATCCTCCTTGGTGGTGAAGGCAGACAAATGAGACCATGAGGAAAGCCATGGGAAACAGAGCCTTGGTCCTCTAGCTAAGGCAAGTTCAGCAATGAGACACAGCTGATCTCAAAGAGGGCACAGGACACGGGGCAGGCGACCCTCCCTACAGCGTGTCAGGTTCCTCCTTCCTAATCTGACCTGAGCTAACTTGCCCTCCCTTCATCATCCCTTCTGAGGTCATTTCCCCCACAGCATCCACAGGTGCTGCTGATCATCATTCTCCAACCCGAAACATTTTGTGCTGCATAAAAAGCCACCTTTCTTCAAAAAAAATTTAATTCTAGTCAAAAAAGTTATGACTTCTCTGAACCTTTGATTCAAAGAGAATTAAACCAGGATTTTAAAATATTCAACTATCCTATCATTGAAAGATGGCACGCACTTAGCATATTTGCCCTTCCGCTCTTCCTTTTCAACACAATGTATGTGTCTGTGAAATCAGTTGCTGCTCATGCTCATGTTGGCTCCAACACCAGGACAACCCATCATGGGGGGCAGGAGGTGGGGACGCTAACACTCTCCAAACTAGCTATGCAGGAAATTCCACCGGGGGAGATGGACGTCAGAATAACACCCTAGTTCTTCCTTGAGTGCCTATTCTGCACTGAGTCTTGGTTGTGTGGGCTGAATTAGGGCATATGTGACACTTGTGGCAATCGTGTTATTAAATAGAATAGACTGTGTCCCGGAATGTCCTCCGTTTTTTCTTCTTGAGACAAAATTTCACTCTGTTGCCCAGGCTAGAGTGCAGTGGCATGATCTAGGCTCACCGCAACCCCCATCTCCCAGGTACAAGTGATTCTCCTGCCTCAGCCTCCTGGGTAGCTGGGATTACTGGCAACTGCCACCACACTCAGTTAATTTTTGTGTTTTTAGTAGAGACAGTGTTAGCCAGGCTGGTCTCAAACCCCTGACCTCAAGTGATTCACCCGCCTTGGCTTCCCAAAGTGCTGGGATTACAGGCGTGAGCCACCACACCCAGCCTGTTCTCTGCTTTTAAATAGGATCTGAGGAATAACACAACCACCAAACGAAAAGCCTGTGACCTCGCCGTGTGTGTTTCACATTTCTGACCACACCAAAGTCCACTGTAAAACATCCCAACTCTAATCCCGGGTTATGCAACCACTGAGACCATCCTGTGAGGACAGACAGTGCTTAGAATTCTATACGCCATCAAACGTCCACATGCACACCCAGGTGCTCAAAGTCTGCCAGACTGATGAGTTATACCAGGGCTGTGAGATCCACACTGGACAGCAGCCCATAGAATCAACCTTCCACCCGCTCCTGATTTCCCATTTCCCTCCTCTACTGAGAAAGCCAGACGTTGAGAAATTCATCCCTGCCCAACCAGTATCTGATGACTGGGGATATTAAACTTAACTTCAGACAACTGTGGCGGAGAATGAATGGGCTGATTTATGTAAAGTGTGCAGGGTGATGGAATAGTTTAAAAAAAAAAAATTTTTTTTTAATTAATCCTTGTGTTGTGCTTTGATCATGCACAAAAAATCCCAAAGACACAATCACTGCCCACAGACTCTCTCCTCCACACCTCCCAAACCTGATGCACACCACCCTCTTTCATGTACGGGACACCACTTCCTGCAGAGACTACAGAAAGATGGTCACAATTCTGTACCGAAGTCTTACTGTTTTTTATACCAAACTGCCTAAAACCTCATTTCTGTTAGGAAGCTCCAGAGAAATTCTCCACCCAATGCATGGTAAAAAGTGCCATTGTTCTGAAAAAATAAGGTATTTCCTTAGCAAAAAAGCAATTCCTGGAGCGTGGGGGGCAAGGCGAGGGAGAGCATTAGTATAAATATGTAATGCATGCTGAGCAGTAAACCTAGATGACGTGTTGATAGGTGCAGCAAACCACCACAACACATTTATACCTATGTAACAAACGTGCCATTCTACACACGCATCCCAGACTTTCAAGTAAAATAAAAACCGTTTTTAAAAAAGCTATCCCAGATTACATACCTTCTGTCTCTACGTCAAAGCTCTTCTGCAATTAGAGAAAAGAAAAACATTACAAGAGTCAGACCACACCGTGTCCTGTGTGCACAGGTCTCTACTGCACTTGTTGACATTAGAAAACCCAATGGAAATAGTGAAAACAGTCAACACAAGGGCTCCAAATAGCGCCTAGAGGACACGTGCAAAGACACAAGATTTTTGTGCCCGATTTATGTTCACCATTTTTTTCAAGAAGAACGAACTTCCATGGAAAATGCTTACTGCCATAGAGTTTTTAGGTGAACCTGTCACCTACAAATGTCATCTTGAATTCATTCTTCTGGGTAATACAGTCTCATCTTCAGCTGCCCATAAAGAAATTCTGTAAGTCATCCATACTGTACGTGGAAAGATTATCATATCTTACTTCAATTTATATGGAAACCAAGAGAAACAAAATTCCCACCTCAGATAAACAAAAGAGACTTTACCTCAAAAGAGCCTCGTAACATCTCAGATAGTATCTTGAGCGGATGCTCACACAACAAGTCTTCGTCGCGCTCTAGGAAACACGGAGTCATTGTCAGCACGTTGGGTGCACTGAAGGAACCCGTCAGGGAGACTCGGGTGCTAAAAACACAGGGCTGGCACATGTAGACAAGGGGGGTTAACTGCAAAAACGGAACTCCTGCCAGAACATCCTCCTTGGTGATGAAGAAAGGTCAGTGAGACCATCAGGAAAGCCATGGAAGACAGAGCCTTAGCAGCACAGACACGCACTGCCGATGCCGTGGCAGTGTCTCATCCTTCCCCTACGCATTTAGAGGCCTGGGAAATTTCCACTTTCCTGTTGAAATGTGACAATGTCATTTGTCTTTCCTGGGTCTACATATGCTTCTCCTTTACTTTCCATCGCTTTTATTGAACTTCAGACATTATTGTGGCAAAACATATACAAAATTTATCGTTGTAATCATTCCGTGCCCACTTCAGAAGACACGAGCAGAACCGCAGGAGCAGAGAAGAGAAAACCTCACTGTTTGAGGAGCACACACTCTTCTCCCCTGACCCTGGATTAGAACCCACGCAGGCCCCTGGGTAAGCATGGGAACTCAGAGACTACAGAAAAAGAGCAGAAAGCCTTGCCACACTTGTGCTAGATTTCAGAACAGGAATGCAGGCATTGGAACATCACTGGGGCCCAAGATGGGCTGCCCAGGACTGAGCTCTGAGATGAGAAGGAATGAGGAGGACACAAGTCCCTGCCCTCCCGTGACCTGCCATGGCCAGGATTCCTCCACCTATGAGTAGGAGACAACAGACTTTTGCACTGATGATTGAAAGGCTGTCTCAGAGATACAGAGAAATTCACGTCTTATAGGTCACACATGAAAGGTGCAAGGACCACCTAATGCCAGGGCAGCCCCTCTCCCTTTCTTGGGCTCAGCCTGCCTCAGAGCAGGGTCTCCTCACCTCCTCTGACACCAGCACTGGGGCAGCTGCTCAGCCTGGGAGCTGAGGCTTCCCTCCAGTAAAACGGAACTCTGGGCCAGGCCACTGTTGGCCAATAATAGCTACACAAGGATCAGCTGTCCAGAGACTCCCAGAAGCTGTTCTTTGTCCCAGCCACAGGGAGATCAAGCATGGAAACTACTCCGTGTCTGGACTGACCCTCAATCCGTCCCTGCTGATCATGTTCTCTCTGGGCTAAGCTGAATATTTCAGGAACTCACTCCTGTTCTCTGTCTCTCACTAATCTCTGGTGGTGCCATTGCCATCAACACACAGGAAGATGGAGAAGACCAGAAACAAGGAAGGAGCTCCTATGACCAGGCTCTTAGGAAGACGGCCAATGTTCAGGCCAGCCATGAAGTTGGAGCTCAACGCCTCCTTCAGACGAGGCGTGAACATTCCGCCCACGCCCAGGTGATGATGTGGAACTGACTCTCCTGATGTTGCACCTCGGCGTCCCCCATGGCTTTGCTGCCCTCATGCCTGCCTTCTGCTCCTCCAAATCATGTTCCTCTGCAGGCCCAGGCCAAGGCTGTAGCCTGCTCTCTCCCTCATAGAGCCCAGTGGGCAGCTGCCTGTGAATTCCTAGGGCCTCAATGTTGGTAACACGGATTTCTACCTTTAATCACTCAGCAGGAAGCCCCCGAGTACCACACAGAAACTGTATTCTAGAGATTAAACATGACTAGGAGAATTCGGTTATGAAGAGATAAGTTTCTGAGGTTAGCAAGGGACATTTTAAAATCACACCAGCCTGATTGTTTTAAAATGTGGGGTAAGTATTGACACCTACACAGCAATTAAATTCAATATATACACATAAGTTTCCACCAAATGCATACTCCCAAGAAAAAACGCAGGCTGTACTTGGTTCAGGTTCTATTCCTATTGACCGAAATCAAATGCATTCACTTGTTTTGCAAAAGCCTTCAGAAACAGGCAGCCAACCAACCTTTGTCCACGGTGGGTTCAATGGGGACGTCCTGGAGCCTCTGCTGTCCCACAGTCACATTTGTCTCTCCCCACCTCGTAATACATGAGTCACCCTCCATCCTCCTAGAAAGGCAAGTGCTCGTCCTGCCACTCACACCCTAGGGCAAGCCCTTTGGTTACCTTTTCATGATGCTGTGTTTCCTGAGCACAGAACACGGAAACCAGACTAGGCTGAGGGATAGAGGCTGGGCCTCTACGTGACCTTGACATTATGTATTTTGGACACTCACCACGTGAATTCAAAAAGACACGCAGCAAATCAATGCGCACAAGCTCACCCCATGCTCAGAGAATGCAGTTGCTCCCAGGGACTGCAGAATGTGACCATCATGCTCTATCTGCAACAACCATCCCTCCCTCCCATCACAGCCTAGGTCCTCATCCATGAGAGGAAGCTCCACTCAGGCTGCCTGTCCACAGGAAGGCCAGCGAGACCGTGGCACATTCCTCGTCATCTGGGTGACTCATCAGGATGGGAGGGCTTCTGCAATACGTACCCTTTTCTGTAACTCCTGAGGATCTCTGTAATGACAGAAAATAAATTGCTATGAGCATCAGACCCTGCTGTGTCCTGTGTGCACAGGACTTTTCTTCACTTAGTGACATTAGAAAACAAGATGGAAACCAGTGTTCAAAGGAACCCAAAAGAACAGAGCAAATCGAATCACAGTAAAGACACATTTTTCTCAGAGGACGTTTCCTCTCAAGTCCATGTTGGTTGGCCAGTAAGTGATTTTGTTCAAAAGAGAACAAAGTTGGTAAAGGCACAAGCTCACTGCCCCACAATGTGTGGTGGATGCTGTCACTTTCTCCCTCTGTATTAAGTCAACCCTCAGTGGGGAACAGACTCTCACTTAAAGCTCATCCCAAGGACATTGGGTAACTAATCTAAGATATATGTTGTCACATTCTCGTATCTTAATTTCATCCAAATAAAATAAAGCTAAGAAAGCAGCAGTTTTTCTCAGACAAATCCAGGCGGCCTGACCTCCACATCCTCTGGGTCCTCCTCGTCTTCGCTGTCACTGGACCACGCCTGCAGATGTCCCGGCGGAACTAGGAGGACACAGAGTGACCGTCAGCACCTTGGTGGTGTTGCTCACGAACAATTCAGTAACATTGCTTGAGGTGGGTGGGGGAGGAGGACAGCAGAACAGGATAGAGGCAGGGAAGAGAGGGAATCAGGGCCTTTGGCTTTCTAGCTCCAGGCCACCTCGTAAACGTGAAATAGCCAAATCTCAAACAGCGCACACCACATAGTGCAGGCTGTGTGTCCCTGGCAGCCTCTTAGGGCTCCTCCTTCCTAATCTGACCTGAGCTCAAGTGCCCTCTTATTGATCCCTGCCAAAGTCATTTCCTCCTCAGAACGCACATGTGCTGCTGCTCTGTATATCACCACTTCCAGGTTTTGTACTGAAGAAGAAGCAACCTTTCTTGAAAAAGATTTAAATCTAGCCAAAAGATTTCATTAACTGTTTGTGATGAGGCAATTAAACCAAGATTTGAAAATACCCAATTATCCTACCATTTAAAGATGACCCCTACCTAGCCTGTGAGATTTGTCCTTCCACTCTTCCTTTTTAACGCAAAGTGTGTGCCCCGTGGGGTTCACTGCTGCTCATGCTCACACTGACTCCAGCACCGGGACAGCCTGTCGTGGGAGCAGCGAGGGGGACGGGGGCGAGGCACTGACCCTCTCCAGCCCAGCTATGCAGGAGATTCCAGCAGGGAAAATGGGTGCCAGGCTAACACCCAGGTTGATCCTTGAGATTTTATGGGATGCCGTGTCTTGGGATTGGGTTCTACTGAATTTCTAAGATGTGCAGTGATAATTTCATTAAATACAATAGAATATGCCACTCATCACTGTCTGCTTTCCAACAGGAGCTGAGGAACGACCTCACCGCTGTAGACCAAAAGCCTGTGGACTCTGTTTTATGTTAATGATCATACTGAAGCCCACTGTACAATGTACCTGCTCAAACCAACCCTGGGTGAGCTGACCACTGACACCACCCAGTCATGACAGTGTTTGGGATCCAAATAGGTTTTCATTCTCCCACACGCACACAGAAGTGCTGGAACAACCTGGCCCAGCAAGAAATTATACCAGGGCTTTGTGACAAATTCCGGGTAGTAGCCCATGGCATTAACCTTCCACTCATTCCCAAGGTCACATGTGCCTCTTCCATTTAAAAGAACAAGAGCTTGGGAAATTCGTCTCTGCACCATGCCCATCTGAGGACGGGGGATGGTAAATTTATCTTCAGGGACAGCTGTGGTGGATGATGAATGGGTTGATTTATGTAAACTGTGCAGTGGTGATGGAATTTTCCTTGAACACTGATGCTTGTGTTGTGCTGTGAACATGGGAGTATGTTTTCTGGGGAAATGCACACACGCTCCCACACATCCACAATCATTCCATATAGACTCGCTCCTCTGTCCCTCCAAACCCTGATGTAGCGCCGCACCTTATATGACACTGGTGCTTCCTGGGATGACAGTACCATGGTTAGAGTCGTTTACTGGACTCTTAGTTTTTTGTTTTTGTGTTTTTTGACACAGAGTTTCACTCTTGTTGCCAGGATGGATTTCAATGTCACAATCTTGGCTCATTGCAACCTCCACCTCTTGGGCTCCATTGATTCTCCTGCCTCAGACTCCTGAGTAGCTGGGATTAGGGGCATGCACCACCACGCCCGGCTAATTTTAAATTTTTAGCAGAGACAGGGTTTCTCAATGTTAGTGAGGCTGGTCTCAAACTCCCGACATCAGATGATTCACCCGTCTCGGCCTCTCAAAGTGCTGGGACTACACGCATAAGCCATTGCGCCCAGCCTGACTCTTCGTATTTTTTAAACCGAACTTCCCAAATCTCATTTCTACAGGAAGCTCAAACAAGAGAGGCCCTTGAGCAAATGCAGGTGAAACAGAGCCACCTTCGCAACACTGAGGTTTCAAACCTCAACAAAGAGACGACCCCCGAATACGTACTCTTCGCCAGTGTGGCTGGGTCCACTCGCATCTAGAGAAAAAGAAAACACTGTGAGGTCAGACCAGGCTGTCTCCTGGGTGCACAGGTCTTCACTTGCTGACATTAAAAAGACACATAGTAAACAGTGGTTGGGAAAATGGCCCCGATATCTAGAAGACATTCGTGGAAAGGCACAAGATTTTTCTACAAGATTTTCCAATGTTTTTGTTTGACAATTCCAAATACTTCTCAAGAAGAAGGCATTTCTCTTGAGGAAAATGCCTGCTGACACACAGTGTGTAAATGCGGATGCCATCTGAAACCATGTTTTAGTTGATAATGAACTCTGACATTTGCCCACCAAGAAATTCTGTAAGTCACCTATAATGTACATGGTAAGATGTATACATCTTAGTTCCATTGAAACAAGAGAGAAATCGAGAGAAATAAAATTTCCATTTCAGAGGATAAAAGAAGACTTTACCATGTGAACCCCTGAGGCTTCCTCCGAGGATGTCTGCTCTGGCACATCCTCCTCCAGATCTTCCAGGTTACCTGGGAAACAGAGTCACTATAAGCACATGAGCTCCACTGACTGAATCCCTCAGGTGGTCTTGGAGTTGTGGACCCGGGGCTGGCGTGTGTGGAAAGGTGTGTTCACAGCACAGGCTCAGCCTCTGCCGGTCCATCCTCCATGGTGGTGAGGGAAGGCAAGTGGTGAAGGAAGGCATGAGGAAGGCCACAGAAGACAGGGCCTTGGTCCTCTAGCTAAGGCAACCTCTTGCACATGAACTAACCCATCTCAAACAGGGCCCACCACACAGTGTTTCCCTGCAGCATCCAGGGCTCCTCCTTCCTAATCTGACCTGAGCTAACTTGTCCTGCCTTCTCGATCCCCTCGAGGTCATTTCCTCCCCAGGATCCACATGTCCTGCAGTGTGTGTTTTGTCCCTCCTAGAACCTTTTCCTTTTTTTCAGATGGAGTTTTACTCTTATTGCGCAGGCTGAAGTATAATGGCACGATCTCAACTCACCACAACCTCAGCCTCCCAGGTTCAAGCGATTCTCCAGCCTCAGCCTTCTGAGTCGCTGGGATTACAGACATGCATCACCACGCCAGGCTAATTTTGTATTTTTAGTAGAGACGGGTTTTCTCCATGTTGGTCACTCTGGTTTCGAACTCCCGACCTCAGGTGACCCACCCGTCTCGGCCTCCCACCATGCTGGGACTACAGGTGTCAGACACCGTGGCCGGACAGAACATTTTGTACTAGATAAAAAGCAACCTTTCTTCAAAGAGAAGACTCAATTCTAGCTAAAATATTCTCTATATTCACTAACCTTTTGTTTTAAAGAAGACCAAACCGAGATTTGAAAATACTCAATTATCCTACCATTTACAGACGACTCCTACTTGGCATGTGATGTTTATCCTTCGGCCTTTCCTTTTAACACAGTGTGTGTGTGCCGTGGGGCCTGCTGCTGCTCATGCTCACACTGGCTCCAGCCCTAGGACAGCCCACCCTGGGGGGCAGCAGGTGGGGGCGCTGACCCTCTCTAACCCAGCTCTGTAGAAGATTCCAGCGAGAAGATGAGTACCAGGGTAACACTCAAGTTGTTCCTTCCGTTCTTATTTGGTGCGGTGTCTTGGGTGTGCGTGCTGAACTGCAGCACATGTAAGGATTGTGGTGATTATCTCATTAAATACAATATAATATGTCTGATCATTTTCTGCTTTTCACCAGGAGATGAGAAAATTAACACAGCACTGCAGCCAAAAGCCTGACCTCTCAATGTCTGTTTCCCATTTGTGACCACACCAAAGTCCACTGTAAAATGTACTTATCCCTACACTGAGTTATGTGACCATTGAGACAATCCTATGTGAGAGACAGTATTTGGGATTTCTGAAGGCTATCCAGATTTCATCTGCACACCTAGGTGCTCAAGCTCTCTGCCATAATGACAAATTATACCAGAACCACGTGATTACTGCCGAGTAGTAGCCCATGGCATCACCTTCCACCCACTCCTGAGTGCACCTCTGCCTCCTCCACTGAGGAGACAAAGAGCTTGGCAAATTCATCTCTGCACTATCTCCACCTGAGTACTGGGGATCTCCAACTGCCCTTCAGCTACAGCCATGGTGGAGGACCAATGGGCTGATTTACGCACGGTGTGCAGTGGTAATGGGATTTTTACTTACCACACTCATTTTTGTGTAGAGTTCTGCACATGGAAACATGCTTTCTGGAGAAATGTACACATCCTCCCAAAGAAACTCATAATCATTCTACACAGACTCCTTACACCTCCCACCCTGATGCACCTCATTCGATGTCATAAAAACGACACTGCAGCTAACAGGCACCACGTAGGATGATCACCCCTCTTCAGTACACTCAGTAATTTCTGCCCTAACCTCATTTCCAGTACAAAGCTCCAACGAGAATGGTTCTCCCGAAAAACCAGGCAAGAATGTGTCACCTTTCTTAACATTAAGATTTTTCCTTACCAAATAGGTGATCCCAGAATACGTACCATTTGTCTCTGTGAATGCCTCCGCCTGAGTTTAGAGAAAGGAAAACACTGTGAGGGTAAGATCGTGCTGTCCTTGTACACAGGTCTTTTCTTAACGTAGTGCTATTAGAAAGCCAGATGGGAAATTCTGGTGGAGGCAACGGCCACAAAAATAAAGCCCAGAAAACACTTGTACAAAGTCACCAGGTTTTTGTGCAAGATTTTAAAGTTAATTTTGGTGGTAAATTCAGTATTTTCAAGAAGGTTTTCCTCCTGATGAAAATGCTTGCTGACATAGTTTGTAACTGAAGCTGTCATCCAAGAATGCCATCTTGAATTAGTTATTAGTTGGTAAAGAATTCTCATTTTACATTTTCCCACCAAGAAATTCTCTAAGGCATCTATAATGTACATGGTAGTAAAGTTTTCCTATCTTTATTCAAGTGAAATTGAAAGAAACCTAGGAAAATGAATTTCCCCTTTCAGATAAAGAAGAACTTACGCTGATAACAGAGAGGACCCTCTCAACGGGTGCCTCACGTGGATGTTCTGCTGCGAGGTCCTCTTGAGGATCTAGGAGACATAGGGTAAGTGTCACCACATGGATTCTGCTGAGAAAATTCCTCGGGTTGTATTGGGTGGTGTGGACATGAGGCTGGCATGTGTGAAGAAGGTGGGTTACCACAGACGGAGCTGTAGGCCCATCCTCCTTGGTGGTGAAGGCAGACAAATGAGACCATGAGGAAAGCCATGGGAAACAGAGCCTTGGTCCTCTAGCTAAGGCAAGTTCAGCAATGAGACACAGCTGATCTCAAAGAGGGCACAGGACACGGGGCAGGCGACCCTCCCTACAGCGTGTCAGGTTCCTCCTTCCTAATCTGACCTGAGCTAACTTGCCCTCCCTTCATCATCCCTTCTGAGGTCATTTCCCCCACAGCATCCACAGGTGCTGCTGATCATCATTCTCCAACCCGAAACATTTTGTGCTGCATAAAAAGCCACCTTTCTTCAAAAAAAATTTAATTCTAGTCAAAAAAGTTATGACTTCTCTGAACCTTTGATTCAAAGAGAATTAAACCAGGATTTTAAAATATTCAACTATCCTATCATTGAAAGATGGCACGCACTTAGCATATTTGCCCTTCCGCTCTTCCTTTTCAACACAATGTATGTGTCTGTGAAATCAGTTGCTGCTCATGCTCATGTTGGCTCCAACACCAGGACAACCCATCATGGGGGGCAGGAGGTGGGGACGCTAACACTCTCCAAACTAGCTATGCAGGAAATTCCACCGGGGGAGATGGACGTCAGAATAACACCCTAGTTCTTCCTTGAGTGCCTATTCTGCACTGAGTCTTGGTTGTGTGGGCTGAATTAGGGCATATGTGACACTTGTGGCAATCGTGTTATTAAATAGAATAGACTGTGTCCCGGAATGTCCTCCGTTTTTTCTTCTTGAGACAAAATTTCACTCTGTTGCCCAGGCTAGAGTGCAGTGGCATGATCTAGGCTCACCGCAACCCCCATCTCCCAGGTACAAGTGATTCTCCTGCCTCAGCCTCCTGGGTAGCTGGGATTACTGGCAACTGCCACCACACTCAGTTAATTTTTGTGTTTTTAGTAGAGACAGTGTTAGCCAGGCTGGTCTCAAACCCCTGACCTCAAGTGATTCACCCGCCTTGGCTTCCCAAAGTGCTGGGATTACAGGCGTGAGCCACCACACCCAGCCTGTTCTCTGCTTTTAAATAGGATCTGAGGAATAACACAACCACCAAACGAAAAGCCTGTGACCTCGCCGTGTGTGTTTCACATTTCTGACCACACCAAAGTCCACTGTAAAACATCCCAACTCTAATCCCGGGTTATGCAACCACTGAGACCATCCTGTGAGGACAGACAGTGCTTAGAATTCTATACGCCATCAAACGTCCACATGCACACCCAGGTGCTCAAAGTCTGCCAGACTGATGAGTTATACCAGGGCTGTGAGATCCACACTGGACAGCAGCCCATAGAATCAACCTTCCACCCGCTCCTGATTTCCCATTTCCCTCCTCTACTGAGAAAGCCAGACGTTGAGAAATTCATCCCTGCCCAACCAGTATCTGATGACTGGGGATATTAAACTTAACTTCAGACAACTGTGGCGGAGAATGAATGGGCTGATTTATGTAAAGTGTGCAGGGTGATGGAATAGTTTAAAAAAAAAAAATTTTTTTTTAATTAATCCTTGTGTTGTGCTTTGATCATGCACAAAAAATCCCAAAGACACAATCACTGCCCACAGACTCTCTCCTCCACACCTCCCAAACCTGATGCACACCACCCTCTTTCATGTACGGGACACCACTTCCTGCAGAGACTACAGAAAGATGGTCACAATTCTGTACCGAAGTCTTACTGTTTTTTATACCAAACTGCCTAAAACCTCATTTCTGTTAGGAAGCTCCAGAGAAATTCTCCACCCAATGCATGGTAAAAAGTGCCATTGTTCTGAAAAAATAAGGTATTTCCTTAGCAAAAAAGCAATTCCTGGAGCGTGGGGGGCAAGGCGAGGGAGAGCATTAGTATAAATATGTAATGCATGCTGAGCAGTAAACCTAGATGACGTGTTGATAGGTGCAGCAAACCACCACAACACATTTATACCTATGTAACAAACGTGCCATTCTACACACGCATCCCAGACTTTCAAGTAAAATAAAAACCGTTTTTAAAAAAGCTATCCCAGATTACATACCTTCTGTCTCTACGTCAAAGCTCTTCTGCAATTAGAGAAAAGAAAAACATTACAAGAGTCAGACCACACCGTGTCCTGTGTGCACAGGTCTCTACTGCACTTGTTGACATTAGAAAACCCAATGGAAATAGTGAAAACAGTCAACACAAGGGCTCCAAATAGCGCCTAGAGGACACGTGCAAAGACACAAGATTTTTGTGCCCGATTTATGTTCACCATTTTTTTCAAGAAGAACGAACTTCCATGGAAAATGCTTACTGCCATAGAGTTTTTAGGTGAACCTGTCACCTACAAATGTCATCTTGAATTCATTCTTCTGGGTAATACAGTCTCATCTTCAGCTGCCCATAAAGAAATTCTGTAAGTCATCCATACTGTACGTGGAAAGATTATCATATCTTACTTCAATTTATATGGAAACCAAGAGAAACAAAATTCCCACCTCAGATAAACAAAAGAGACTTTACCTCAAAAGAGCCTCGTAACATCTCAGATAGTATCTTGAGCGGATGCTCACACAACAAGTCTTCGTCGCGCTCTAGGAAACACGGAGTCATTGTCAGCACGTTGGGTGCACTGAAGGAACCCGTCAGGGAGACTCGGGTGCTAAAAACACAGGGCTGGCACATGTAGACAAGGGGGGTTAACTGCAAAAACGGAACTCCTGCCAGAACATCCTCCTTGGTGATGAAGAAAGGTCAGTGAGACCATCAGGAAAGCCATGGAAGACAGAGCCTTAGCAGCACAGACACGCACTGCCGATGCCGTGGCAGTGTCTCATCCTTCCCCTACGCATTTAGAGGCCTGGGAAATTTCCACTTTCCTGTTGAAATGTGACAATGTCATTTGTCTTTCCTGGGTCTACATATGCTTCTCCTTTACTTTCCATCGCTTTTATTGAACTTCAGACATTATTGTGGCAAAACATATACAAAATTTATCGTTGTAATCATTCCGTGCCCACTTCAGAAGACACGAGCAGAACCGCAGGAGCAGAGAAGAGAAAACCTCACTGTTTGAGGAGCACACACTCTTCTCCCCTGACCCTGGATTAGAACCCACGCAGGCCCCTGGGTAAGCATGGGAACTCAGAGACTACAGAAAAAGAGCAGAAAGCCTTGCCACACTTGTGCTAGATTTCAGAACAGGAATGCAGGCATTGGAACATCACTGGGGCCCAAGATGGGCTGCCCAGGACTGAGCTCTGAGATGAGAAGGAATGAGGAGGACACAAGTCCCTGCCCTCCCGTGACCTGCCATGGCCAGGATTCCTCCACCTATGAGTAGGAGACAACAGACTTTTGCACTGATGATTGAAAGGCTGTCTCAGAGATACAGAGAAATTCACGTCTTATAGGTCACACATGAAAGGTGCAAGGACCACCTAATGCCAGGGCAGCCCCTCTCCCTTTCTTGGGCTCAGCCTGCCTCAGAGCAGGGTCTCCTCACCTCCTCTGACACCAGCACTGGGGCAGCTGCTCAGCCTGGGAGCTGAGGCTTCCCTCCAGTAAAACGGAACTCTGGGCCAGGCCACTGTTGGCCAATAATAGCTACACAAGGATCAGCTGTCCAGAGACTCCCAGAAGCTGTTCTTTGTCCCAGCCACAGGGAGATCAAGCATGGAAACTACTCCGTGTCTGGACTGACCCTCAATCCGTCCCTGCTGATCATGTTCTCTCTGGGCTAAGCTGAATATTTCAGGAACTCACTCCTGTTCTCTGTCTCTCACTAATCTCTGGTGGTGCCATTGCCATCAACACACAGGAAGATGGAGAAGACCAGAAACAAGGAAGGAGCTCCTATGACCAGGCTCTTAGGAAGACGGCCAATGTTCAGGCCAGCCATGAAGTTGGAGCTCAACGCCTCCTTCAGACGAGGCGTGAACATTCCGCCCACGCCCAGGTGATGATGTGGAACTGACTCTCCTGATGTTGCACCTCGGCGTCCCCCATGGCTTTGCTGCCCTCATGCCTGCCTTCTGCTCCTCCAAATCATGTTCCTCTGCAGGCCCAGGCCAAGGCTGTAGCCTGCTCTCTCCCTCATAGAGCCCAGTGGGCAGCTGCCTGTGAATTCCTAGGGCCTCAATGTTGGTAACACGGATTTCTACCTTTAATCACTCAGCAGGAAGCCCCCGAGTACCACACAGAAACTGTATTCTAGAGATTAAACATGACTAGGAGAATTCGGTTATGAAGAGATAAGTTTCTGAGGTTAGCAAGGGACATTTTAAAATCACACCAGCCTGATTGTTTTAAAATGTGGGGTAAGTATTGACACCTACACAGCAATTAAATTCAATATATACACATAAGTTTCCACCAAATGCATACTCCCAAGAAAAAACGCAGGCTGTACTTGGTTCAGGTTCTATTCCTATTGACCGAAATCAAATGCATTCACTTGTTTTGCAAAAGCCTTCAGAAACAGGCAGCCAACCAACCTTTGTCCACGGTGGGTTCAATGGGGACGTCCTGGAGCCTCTGCTGTCCCACAGTCACATTTGTCTCTCCCCACCTCGTAATACATGAGTCACCCTCCATCCTCCTAGAAAGGCAAGTGCTCGTCCTGCCACTCACACCCTAGGGCAAGCCCTTTGGTTACCTTTTCATGATGCTGTGTTTCCTGAGCACAGAACACGGAAACCAGACTAGGCTGAGGGATAGAGGCTGGGCCTCTACGTGACCTTGACATTATGTATTTTGGACACTCACCACGTGAATTCAAAAAGACACGCAGCAAATCAATGCGCACAAGCTCACCCCATGCTCAGAGAATGCAGTTGCTCCCAGGGACTGCAGAATGTGACCATCATGCTCTATCTGCAACAACCATCCCTCCCTCCCATCACAGCCTAGGTCCTCATCCATGAGAGGAAGCTCCACTCAGGCTGCCTGTCCACAGGAAGGCCAGCGAGACCGTGGCACATTCCTCGTCATCTGGGTGACTCATCAGGATGGGAGGGCTTCTGCAATACGTACCCTTTTCTGTAACTCCTGAGGATCTCTGTAATGACAGAAAATAAATTGCTATGAGCATCAGACCCTGCTGTGTCCTGTGTGCACAGGACTTTTCTTCACTTAGTGACATTAGAAAACAAGATGGAAACCAGTGTTCAAAGGAACCCAAAAGAACAGAGCAAATCGAATCACAGTAAAGACACATTTTTCTCAGAGGACGTTTCCTCTCAAGTCCATGTTGGTTGGCCAGTAAGTGATTTTGTTCAAAAGAGAACAAAGTTGGTAAAGGCACAAGCTCACTGCCCCACAATGTGTGGTGGATGCTGTCACTTTCTCCCTCTGTATTAAGTCAACCCTCAGTGGGGAACAGACTCTCACTTAAAGCTCATCCCAAGGACATTGGGTAACTAATCTAAGATATATGTTGTCACATTCTCGTATCTTAATTTCATCCAAATAAAATAAAGCTAAGAAAGCAGCAGTTTTTCTCAGACAAATCCAGGCGGCCTGACCTCCACATCCTCTGGGTCCTCCTCGTCTTCGCTGTCACTGGACCACGCCTGCAGATGTCCCGGCGGAACTAGGAGGACACAGAGTGACCGTCAGCACCTTGGTGGTGTTGCTCACGAACAATTCAGTAACATTGCTTGAGGTGGGTGGGGGAGGAGGACAGCAGAACAGGATAGAGGCAGGGAAGAGAGGGAATCAGGGCCTTTGGCTTTCTAGCTCCAGGCCACCTCGTAAACGTGAAATAGCCAAATCTCAAACAGCGCACACCACATAGTGCAGGCTGTGTGTCCCTGGCAGCCTCTTAGGGCTCCTCCTTCCTAATCTGACCTGAGCTCAAGTGCCCTCTTATTGATCCCTGCCAAAGTCATTTCCTCCTCAGAACGCACATGTGCTGCTGCTCTGTATATCACCACTTCCAGGTTTTGTACTGAAGAAGAAGCAACCTTTCTTGAAAAAGATTTAAATCTAGCCAAAAGATTTCATTAACTGTTTGTGATGAGGCAATTAAACCAAGATTTGAAAATACCCAATTATCCTACCATTTAAAGATGACCCCTACCTAGCCTGTGAGATTTGTCCTTCCACTCTTCCTTTTTAACGCAAAGTGTGTGCCCCGTGGGGTTCACTGCTGCTCATGCTCACACTGACTCCAGCACCGGGACAGCCTGTCGTGGGAGCAGCGAGGGGGACGGGGGCGAGGCACTGACCCTCTCCAGCCCAGCTATGCAGGAGATTCCAGCAGGGAAAATGGGTGCCAGGCTAACACCCAGGTTGATCCTTGAGATTTTATGGGATGCCGTGTCTTGGGATTGGGTTCTACTGAATTTCTAAGATGTGCAGTGATAATTTCATTAAATACAATAGAATATGCCACTCATCACTGTCTGCTTTCCAACAGGAGCTGAGGAACGACCTCACCGCTGTAGACCAAAAGCCTGTGGACTCTGTTTTATGTTAATGATCATACTGAAGCCCACTGTACAATGTACCTGCTCAAACCAACCCTGGGTGAGCTGACCACTGACACCACCCAGTCATGACAGTGTTTGGGATCCAAATAGGTTTTCATTCTCCCACACGCACACAGAAGTGCTGGAACAACCTGGCCCAGCAAGAAATTATACCAGGGCTTTGTGACAAATTCCGGGTAGTAGCCCATGGCATTAACCTTCCACTCATTCCCAAGGTCACATGTGCCTCTTCCATTTAAAAGAACAAGAGCTTGGGAAATTCGTCTCTGCACCATGCCCATCTGAGGACGGGGGATGGTAAATTTATCTTCAGGGACAGCTGTGGTGGATGATGAATGGGTTGATTTATGTAAACTGTGCAGTGGTGATGGAATTTTCCTTGAACACTGATGCTTGTGTTGTGCTGTGAACATGGGAGTATGTTTTCTGGGGAAATGCACACACGCTCCCACACATCCACAATCATTCCATATAGACTCGCTCCTCTGTCCCTCCAAACCCTGATGTAGCGCCGCACCTTATATGACACTGGTGCTTCCTGGGATGACAGTACCATGGTTAGAGTCGTTTACTGGACTCTTAGTTTTTTGTTTTTGTGTTTTTTGACACAGAGTTTCACTCTTGTTGCCAGGATGGATTTCAATGTCACAATCTTGGCTCATTGCAACCTCCACCTCTTGGGCTCCATTGATTCTCCTGCCTCAGACTCCTGAGTAGCTGGGATTAGGGGCATGCACCACCACGCCCGGCTAATTTTAAATTTTTAGCAGAGACAGGGTTTCTCAATGTTAGTGAGGCTGGTCTCAAACTCCCGACATCAGATGATTCACCCGTCTCGGCCTCTCAAAGTGCTGGGACTACACGCATAAGCCATTGCGCCCAGCCTGACTCTTCGTATTTTTTAAACCGAACTTCCCAAATCTCATTTCTACAGGAAGCTCAAACAAGAGAGGCCCTTGAGCAAATGCAGGTGAAACAGAGCCACCTTCGCAACACTGAGGTTTCAAACCTCAACAAAGAGACGACCCCCGAATACGTACTCTTCGCCAGTGTGGCTGGGTCCACTCGCATCTAGAGAAAAAGAAAACACTGTGAGGTCAGACCAGGCTGTCTCCTGGGTGCACAGGTCTTCACTTGCTGACATTAAAAAGACACATAGTAAACAGTGGTTGGGAAAATGGCCCCGATATCTAGAAGACATTCGTGGAAAGGCACAAGATTTTTCTACAAGATTTTCCAATGTTTTTGTTTGACAATTCCAAATACTTCTCAAGAAGAAGGCATTTCTCTTGAGGAAAATGCCTGCTGACACACAGTGTGTAAATGCGGATGCCATCTGAAACCATGTTTTAGTTGATAATGAACTCTGACATTTGCCCACCAAGAAATTCTGTAAGTCACCTATAATGTACATGGTAAGATGTATACATCTTAGTTCCATTGAAACAAGAGAGAAATCGAGAGAAATAAAATTTCCATTTCAGAGGATAAAAGAAGACTTTACCATGTGAACCCCTGAGGCTTCCTCCGAGGATGTCTGCTCTGGCACATCCTCCTCCAGATCTTCCAGGTTACCTGGGAAACAGAGTCACTATAAGCACATGAGCTCCACTGACTGAATCCCTCAGGTGGTCTTGGAGTTGTGGACCCGGGGCTGGCGTGTGTGGAAAGGTGTGTTCACAGCACAGGCTCAGCCTCTGCCGGTCCATCCTCCATGGTGGTGAGGGAAGGCAAGTGGTGAAGGAAGGCATGAGGAAGGCCACAGAAGACAGGGCCTTGGTCCTCTAGCTAAGGCAACCTCTTGCACATGAACTAACCCATCTCAAACAGGGCCCACCACACAGTGTTTCCCTGCAGCATCCAGGGCTCCTCCTTCCTAATCTGACCTGAGCTAACTTGTCCTGCCTTCTCGATCCCCTCGAGGTCATTTCCTCCCCAGGATCCACATGTCCTGCAGTGTGTGTTTTGTCCCTCCTAGAACCTTTTCCTTTTTTTCAGATGGAGTTTTACTCTTATTGCGCAGGCTGAAGTATAATGGCACGATCTCAACTCACCACAACCTCAGCCTCCCAGGTTCAAG
>NW_027327105.1:0-21454 GCF_047675955.1 Chlorocebus sabaeus | reverse complement strand
AGTGATATTTGAAAGCCCATAGAGGGCTATGGTGAAAAAGGAAATATCTTCAGTGAAAAACTAGAAAGAAGCCTTCAGACACACTGCTTTGTGTTCTCTTAATACATCTCTCAGTCGTACAGCTTTCCCCTCAAGAAGCCTTTCGCTAAGACTGTTCTTGTGGAATTTGCAAAGTGATATTTGGAAGCCCTTAGAAGGCTATGGTGAAAAAGGAAATATACTAAGATAAAAGCTGAAATGAAGCTTTCTGAGAAACTGCTTTGTGTTCTGTTAATTCATCTTAGAGAGTTACAGCTTTCTCCTCAAGAACGCTTTCCCTAAGACTGTTCTTGTTGGATTGGCATAGTGATATCTGGAAGCCCATAGAAGGCTATTGTGAAAAAGGGAATATCTTCCGTTAAAACCTGGAAAGATGCTTTCTGGGAAACTGCCTTTTATTTTGTTAATTCATCTCACAGAGTAACAGCTTTCCACTCAAGAAGAATTTCGCTAAGACTCTTCTTGTGGAATTTGCAAAGTGATATTTGGAAGCCCATACAGGGCTGTGGTGAAAAAGTAAACATCCTAGGATTAAAACTGAAAAGAAGTTTTCTGAGAAACTGCTTTGTGTTCTGTTTATTCATCTCACAGAGTTGCAGCTTTCCCCTCAAGTGGCCATTCTCTAAGACTGTTCTTGTCGAATTTTCAAGGAGATATTTGGGTGCCCATAGAGGGCTATGGTGAAAAAGGAAATATCTTCTGTTAAAAACTGCAAAGAAGGTTTCTGAGAAACTGCTTTTTGTGTTCTGTTAATTCATCTCACAGAGTTACAGCTTTCCCCTGAAGAAACGGTTCACTGAGATTGTTCTTGTGGAATTTTCAAAGTGCTATTGGAAGCCACTAGAGGGTTATGGCGAAAAAGGAAATATCCTAAGATAAAAACCGAAAGGAAGCTTTCTGAGAAACTGTATTGTGTTTTGTTAATTCATCTCACAGAGTTACAGCTTTCCGCTCAGGAAGCCTTTCACTAAGAGTGTTCTTGTGTTATTTGCAAAGTGATAATTAAAGTCCATAGAGGGCTATGGTTAAAAAGGAAATCTCTTCCATTAAAAACTGGAAAGAAGCTTTCTAAGAAACGGCTTTGTGTTCTCTTAATTCATCTCACAGAGTTACAGCTTTCCCCTCAAGAAGCCTTTCGCTAAGACTGTTCTTGTGGAATTTGCAATGTGATATTTCGAAGCCCCTAGAGGGCTATGCAGAAAAAGGAAATATATTCAGTTAAGAACTGGAAAGAAGCTTTCTGAGAAACGACCTTGTGTTCTCTTAATTCATCTCACAGAGTTACAGCATTCCCCTCAAGAAGCCTTTCGCTAAGACTGTTCTTGTAAAATTCGCAAAGTGATATTTGGAAGCCTATAGAGGGCTATGGTGAAAAAGGAAATCTCATCCGTCTAAAACTGGGAAGAAGCTTCCTGAGAAACGGCTTTGTGTTCTGTTAATTCATCTCACAGAGTTACAGCTTTCCCCTCATGAAGCCTTTCGCTAAGAGTGTTCTTGTGGAATTTGCAAAGTGATATTTGGAAGCCCATAGAGGGCTATGCTGAAAAAGGAAATATCTTCAGTTAAAAACTGGAAAGAAGCTTTCTGAGAAACTGCTTTGTGTTCTGTGAATTCATCTCACAGTGTTACAGCTTTCCCTTTAAAAAGCCTTTTACTAAGACTGTTCTTGTGGAATTTAAAAAGTGATATTTGGAAGTCCATACAGGGCTATGGTAAAAAAGGAAATACCCTAAGATAAAAACTGACAGGAAGCTTTCTCAGAAACTGCTTTATGTTCTGTTATATCATCTCACAGAGTTATAGCTTTCCTCTAAAGAAGCCTTTCGCTAAGACTGTTCTTGTGGAATTTGCAAAGTGATAATTGGAAGCCCACAGAGGGCTACGGTTAAAAAGGAAATATCTTCAGTTAAAAACGGGAAAGAAACTTTTTGAGACACTGCATTGTGTTCTCTTAATTCATTTCACAGATCTACAGCGTTCCCCTCAAGAAGCCTTTCGCTAAAACTGCTCTTGTGTAATTTGCAATATGATATTTGTAAGCCCATAGAGGGCTATTGTGAAAAAGGAAATCTCTTCCGTTAAAAACTGGAAAGAAGCTTCCTGAGAAACGGCTTTGTGTTCTGTTAATTCTTCTCACAGACTTACAGCTTTCCTCTCAAGAAGTCTTTCGTTAAGACTCTTCTTGCGGAATTTACAAAGTGATATTTCGAAGCCCGTAGAGGTATATGGTGAAAAAGGAAATATCTTCAGTTAAAAACTGGAAAGAAGCTTTCTGAGAAACTGATTTGTGTTCTGTTAATTCATCCCACAGAGTTACCACTTTCCCCTCAAGAAGCCTTTCAATAAGACTGTTCTTGTGGAATTTACGAAGTGATATTTGGAAGCCCATAGAGGGCTATGGTGAGAAAGGAAATCACTTCCGTTAAAAACTGGAAAGAAGCTTTCTGAGAAACGGCTTTGTGTTCTGCTAACTCAATCACAGATTTACAGCTTTCCCGTCAAGAAGACTTTCGCGAAGGCTGTTCTTGTGGAATTTGCAAAGTGATATTTGGAAGCCCATAGAGGGCTATGGTGAAAAAGGAATTATACTAAGATAAAAACCGAAAAGAAGCTTTCTGATAAACTACTTTGTTTTCTGTTAGTTCATCCCACAGAGTTACAGCTTTCCCCCCAAGAATACGTTCACCAAGACTGTTCTTGTGAAATTTGGAAAGTGATATTTTGAAGCCCATAGAGGGCTATGGTGGAAAAGGAAATATCTTCCGTTAAAAACTGGAAAAAAGCTTTGTGGGAAACTGCTTTGTGTTCTGTTAATTCATCTCACAGAATTACAGCTTTCCCCTCAAGAAGCCTTTCCCTAAGACTGTTCTTGTGGGATATGCAAAGTGATATTTGGAAACCCATAGAGGACCTTGGTGAAAAAGGAAATATCCTAAGATAAAAACAGAAAACAAGCTTTCTGAGAAACTGCTTTGTGTTCTGTTAATTCATCTCACAGAATTTCAGCTTTCCCCGCGAGAAGCCTTTCGTTAAGACTGTTCTTGTGGAATTTGCCAAGTGAAAGTTGGAAGCCGATAAACGGCCAGGGTGCTAAAGGAAATATCTGCCGTTAAAAACTGGAAAGAAGCTTTCCGAGAAACTGCTTTGTGTTCTGATAATTCATCACACAGAGTTACAGCTTTCCCCTCAAGAAGCCGTTAACTAAGATTGTTCTTGTGGAATTTGCAAAGTGATATTTGGAAGCCCCTAGAGGGCTATGGTGAAAAAGGAAATAGCCTAAGATAAAAACTGAAAAGAAGCTTTCTGAAAAACTGCTTTGTGTTCTGTCAATTCGCCTCACAGAGTTACAGCTTTCCCCTCAAGAAGCCTTTCGCTAAGGCTGTTGTTGTGGAATTAGCAAAGTGATATTTGGAAGCCCATACAAGGCTATGTTTAAAAAGGAAATATCTTCCATTAAAAACTGGAAAGAAGCTTTCTGAAAAATTGCTTTGTGTTCTGTTAATTCAACTCACAGAGTTGCAGCTTTCACCTCTAGAAGTCTTTCGCTAAGATTGTTCTTGTTGGATGTGCAAAGTGATATTTAGAAGCCCATTGAGGGCTATGTTGAAAAAGGAAATATCTTCAGTTAAAAACTGGAAAGAAGTTTTTGAGAAACTGCTTTGTGTTCTCTTATTTCATCACACAGATTTACAGCTTTTCCCTCAAGAATCCTTTCGCTAAGGGTGTTCTTGAGGAATTTAAAAAGTGATATTTGGAAGCCCATAGAGAGCTGTGGTGAAAAAGGAAATATCCTAAGATAAAAACTGAAAAGAAGGTTTTTGAGAAACTGCTTTGTGTTCTGTTAATTCATCTCACAGAGATACAGCTTTCCCCTAAAGAAGTCTTTCGCTAAGACTGTTCTTCTGGAACTGGCAAAGTGATATTTGGAAGGCCATAGAGGGCTACGGTGAAAAAGGAAATATCTTCAGTTAAAAACTGGAAACAAGCTTTTTGAGAAACTGCATTGTGTTCTGTTAATTCATCTCACAGAGTTACAGCTTTCCCCTCAAGAAGCCTTTCGCTCAGGCTGTTCTTGTTTAAATTGCAAAGTGATATTTGGAGCCCATAGAGGGCTATGGTTAAAAAGGAAATATCTTCCGTTAAAAATTGGAAGTAAGCTTTCTGAAAAACTGCTTTGTGTTCTGTTAATTCATCTCAAAGAGCTACAGATTTCCCCTCAAGAAGCCTTTCGCTAAGACTGTTCTTGTGGAATTTACAAAGTGATATTTGGAAGCCCATAGAGGGCTATGGTGAAAAAGGAAATATCTTCAGTTAAAAACTGGAAAGAAGCTCTCTGAGAAACAGTTTTGTGTTCTGTTAATTCATCTCACAGAGTTACAGCTTTCCACTCATGAAGCCTTTCGCTAAGACAGTTGTTGTGGAATTTGCAAAGTGATATTTGGAAGCCCTTAGTGGTCAATGGTGAAAAAGGAAATATCTTCCTTTAAAAACTGGAAGGAAGCTTTGTGACAAACTTCCTTGTGTTCTGTTAATTCATCTCACAGAGTTACAGCTTTCCCTAAAAAGCCTTTCTCAAGAAGCCTTTCGCTGAGTCTGTGTTTCTGGAATTTGCAAAGTGATATTTTGAAGCCCATTGACGTCTATGGTGAAAAAGGAAATATCTTCCGTTAAAAATGGAAAGAAGCTTTCTGAGAAGCTGCTTTGTGTTCTTTTAATTCATCTCACAGAGTTACAGCTTTCCCCTCAAGAAGCCTTTCCCTAAGACTGTTCTTTTGGAATTTGCAAAGTGATATTTGGAAGACCGTAGAGGGCTATGGTGAAAAAGGAAATATCTTCCGTTAAAGCTGGAAAGATTTCTGAGAAACTGCTGTGGGTTCTGTTAATTCATCTCACAGTGTTATAGCTTTCCCCTCAAGATGCCGTTCACTAAGAATCTTCTTGTGGAATTTGCAAAGTGATATTTGAAAGCCCATAGAGGGCTATGGTGAAAAAGGAAATATCTTCAGTGAAAAACTAGAAAGAAGCCTTCAGACACACTGCTTTGTGTTCTCTTAATACATCTCTCAGTCGTACAGCTTTCCCCTCAAGAAGCCTTTCGCTAAGACTGTTCTTGTGGAATTTGCAAAGTGATATTTGGAAGCCCTTAGAAGGCTATGGTGAAAAAGGAAATATACTAAGATAAAAGCTGAAATGAAGCTTTCTGAGAAACTGCTTTGTGTTCTGTTAATTCATCTTAGAGAGTTACAGCTTTCTCCTCAAGAACGCTTTCCCTAAGACTGTTCTTGTTGGATTGGCATAGTGATATCTGGAAGCCCATAGAAGGCTATTGTGAAAAAGGGAATATCTTCCGTTAAAACCTGGAAAGATGCTTTCTGGGAAACTGCCTTTTATTTTGTTAATTCATCTCACAGAGTAACAGCTTTCCACTCAAGAAGAATTTCGCTAAGACTCTTCTTGTGGAATTTGCAAAGTGATATTTGGAAGCCCATACAGGGCTGTGGTGAAAAAGTAAACATCCTAGGATTAAAACTGAAAAGAAGTTTTCTGAGAAACTGCTTTGTGTTCTGTTTATTCATCTCACAGAGTTGCAGCTTTCCCCTCAAGTGGCCATTCTCTAAGACTGTTCTTGTCGAATTTTCAAGGAGATATTTGGGTGCCCATAGAGGGCTATGGTGAAAAAGGAAATATCTTCTGTTAAAAACTGCAAAGAAGGTTTCTGAGAAACTGCTTTTTGTGTTCTGTTAATTCATCTCACAGAGTTACAGCTTTCCCCTGAAGAAACGGTTCACTGAGATTGTTCTTGTGGAATTTTCAAAGTGCTATTGGAAGCCACTAGAGGGTTATGGCGAAAAAGGAAATATCCTAAGATAAAAACCGAAAGGAAGCTTTCTGAGAAACTGTATTGTGTTTTGTTAATTCATCTCACAGAGTTACAGCTTTCCGCTCAGGAAGCCTTTCACTAAGAGTGTTCTTGTGTTATTTGCAAAGTGATAATTAAAGTCCATAGAGGGCTATGGTTAAAAAGGAAATCTCTTCCATTAAAAACTGGAAAGAAGCTTTCTAAGAAACGGCTTTGTGTTCTCTTAATTCATCTCACAGAGTTACAGCTTTCCCCTCAAGAAGCCTTTCGCTAAGACTGTTCTTGTGGAATTTGCAATGTGATATTTCGAAGCCCCTAGAGGGCTATGCAGAAAAAGGAAATATATTCAGTTAAGAACTGGAAAGAAGCTTTCTGAGAAACGACCTTGTGTTCTCTTAATTCATCTCACAGAGTTACAGCATTCCCCTCAAGAAGCCTTTCGCTAAGACTGTTCTTGTAAAATTCGCAAAGTGATATTTGGAAGCCTATAGAGGGCTATGGTGAAAAAGGAAATCTCATCCGTCTAAAACTGGGAAGAAGCTTCCTGAGAAACGGCTTTGTGTTCTGTTAATTCATCTCACAGAGTTACAGCTTTCCCCTCATGAAGCCTTTCGCTAAGAGTGTTCTTGTGGAATTTGCAAAGTGATATTTGGAAGCCCATAGAGGGCTATGCTGAAAAAGGAAATATCTTCAGTTAAAAACTGGAAAGAAGCTTTCTGAGAAACTGCTTTGTGTTCTGTGAATTCATCTCACAGTGTTACAGCTTTCCCTTTAAAAAGCCTTTTACTAAGACTGTTCTTGTGGAATTTAAAAAGTGATATTTGGAAGTCCATACAGGGCTATGGTAAAAAAGGAAATACCCTAAGATAAAAACTGACAGGAAGCTTTCTCAGAAACTGCTTTATGTTCTGTTATATCATCTCACAGAGTTATAGCTTTCCTCTAAAGAAGCCTTTCGCTAAGACTGTTCTTGTGGAATTTGCAAAGTGATAATTGGAAGCCCACAGAGGGCTACGGTTAAAAAGGAAATATCTTCAGTTAAAAACGGGAAAGAAACTTTTTGAGACACTGCATTGTGTTCTCTTAATTCATTTCACAGATCTACAGCGTTCCCCTCAAGAAGCCTTTCGCTAAAACTGCTCTTGTGTAATTTGCAATATGATATTTGTAAGCCCATAGAGGGCTATTGTGAAAAAGGAAATCTCTTCCGTTAAAAACTGGAAAGAAGCTTCCTGAGAAACGGCTTTGTGTTCTGTTAATTCTTCTCACAGACTTACAGCTTTCCTCTCAAGAAGTCTTTCGTTAAGACTCTTCTTGCGGAATTTACAAAGTGATATTTCGAAGCCCGTAGAGGTATATGGTGAAAAAGGAAATATCTTCAGTTAAAAACTGGAAAGAAGCTTTCTGAGAAACTGATTTGTGTTCTGTTAATTCATCCCACAGAGTTACCACTTTCCCCTCAAGAAGCCTTTCAATAAGACTGTTCTTGTGGAATTTACGAAGTGATATTTGAAAGCCCATAGAGGGCTATGGTGAGAAAGGAAATCACTTCCGTTAAAAACTGGAAAGAAGCTTTCTGAGAAACGGCTTTGTGTTCTGCTAACTCAATCACAGATTTACAGCTTTCCCGTCAAGAAGACTTTCGCGAAGGCTGTTCTTGTGGAATTTGCAAAGTGATATTTGGAAGCCCATAGAGGGCTATGGTGAAAAAGGAATTATACTAAGATAAAAACCGAAAAGAAGCTTTCTGATAAACTACTTTGTTTTCTGTTAGTTCATCCCACAGAGTTACAGCTTTCCCCCCAAGAATACGTTCACCAAGACTGTTCTTGTGAAATTTGGAAAGTGATATTTTGAAGCCCATAGAGGGCTATGGTGGAAAAGGAAATATCTTCCGTTAAAAACTGGAAAAAAGCTTTGTGGGAAACTGCTTTGTGTTCTGTTAATTCATCTCACAGAATTACAGCTTTCCCCTCAAGAAGCCTTTCCCTAAGACTGTTCTTGTGGGATATGCAAAGTGATATTTGGAAACCCATAGAGGACCTTGGTGAAAAAGGAAATATCCTAAGATAAAAACAGAAAACAAGCTTTCTGAGAAACTGCTTTGTGTTCTGTTAATTCATCTCACAGAATTTCAGCTTTCCCCGCGAGAAGCCTTTCGTTAAGACTGTTCTTGTGGAATTTGCCAAGTGAAAGTTGGAAGCCGATAAACGGCCAGGGTGCTAAAGGAAATATCTGCCGTTAAAAACTGGAAAGAAGCTTTCCGAGAAACTGCTTTGTGTTCTGATAATTCATCACACAGAGTTACAGCTTTCCCCTCAAGAAGCCGTTAACTAAGATTGTTCTTGTGGAATTTGCAAAGTGATATTTGGAAGCCCCTAGAGGGCTATGGTGAAAAAGGAAATAGCCTAAGATAAAAACTGAAAAGAAGCTTTCTGAAAAACTGCTTTGTGTTCTGTCAATTCGCCTCACAGAGTTACAGCTTTCCCCTCAAGAAGCCTTTCGCTAAGGCTGTTGTTGTGGAATTAGCAAAGTGATATTTGGAAGCCCATACAAGGCTATGTTTAAAAAGGAAATATCTTCCATTAAAAACTGGAAAGAAGCTTTCTGAAAAATTGCTTTGTGTTCTGTTAATTCAACTCACAGAGTTGCAGCTTTCACCTCTAGAAGTCTTTCGCTAAGATTGTTCTTGTTGGATGTGCAAAGTGATATTTAGAAGCCCATTGAGGGCTATGTTGAAAAAGGAAATATCTTCAGTTAAAAACTGGAAAGAAGTTTTTGAGAAACTGCTTTGTGTTCTCTTATTTCATCACACAGATTTACAGCTTTTCCCTCAAGAATCCTTTCGCTAAGGGTGTTCTTGAGGAATTTAAAAAGTGATATTTGGAAGCCCATAGAGAGCTGTGGTGAAAAAGGAAATATCCTAAGATAAAAACTGAAAAGAAGGTTTTTGAGAAACTGCTTTGTGTTCTGTTAATTCATCTCACAGAGATACAGCTTTCCCCTAAAGAAGTCTTTCGCTAAGACTGTTCTTCTGGAACTGGCAAAGTGATATTTGGAAGGCCATAGAGGGCTACGGTGAAAAAGGAAATATCTTCAGTTAAAAACTGGAAACAAGCTTTTTGAGAAACTGCATTGTGTTCTGTTAATTCATCTCACAGAGTTACAGCTTTCCCCTCAAGAAGCCTTTCGCTCAGGCTGTTCTTGTTTAAATTGCAAAGTGATATTTGGAGCCCATAGAGGGCTATGGTTAAAAAGGAAATATCTTCCGTTAAAAATTGGAAGTAAGCTTTCTGAAAAACTGCTTTGTGTTCTGTTAATTCATCTCAAAGAGCTACAGATTTCCCCTCAAGAAGCCTTTCGCTAAGACTGTTCTTGTGGAATTTACAAAGTGATATTTGGAAGCCCATAGAGGGCTATGGTGAAAAAGGAAATATCTTCAGTTAAAAACTGGAAAGAAGCTCTCTGAGAAACAGTTTTGTGTTCTGTTAATTCATCTCACAGAGTTACAGCTTTCCACTCATGAAGCCTTTCGCTAAGACAGTTGTTGTGGAATTTGCAAAGTGATATTTGGAAGCCCTTAGTGGTCAATGGTGAAAAAGGAAATATCTTCCTTTAAAAACTGGAAGGAAGCTTTGTGACAAACTTCCTTGTGTTCTGTTAATTCATCTCACAGAGTTACAGCTTTCCCTAAAAAGCCTTTCTCAAGAAGCCTTTCGCTGAGTCTGTGTTTCTGGAATTTGCAAAGTGATATTTTGAAGCCCATTGACGTCTATGGTGAAAAAGGAAATATCTTCCGTTAAAAATGGAAAGAAGCTTTCTGAGAAGCTGCTTTGTGTTCTTTTAATTCATCTCACAGAGTTACAGCTTTCCCCTCAAGAAGCCTTTCCCTAAGACTGTTCTTTTGGAATTTGCAAAGTGATATTTGGAAGACCGTAGAGGGCTATGGTGAAAAAGGAAATATCTTCCGTTAAAGCTGGAAAGATTTCTGAGAAACTGCTGTGGGTTCTGTTAATTCATCTCACAGTGTTATAGCTTTCCCCTCAAGATGCCGTTCACTAAGAATCTTCTTGTGGAATTTGCAAAGTGATATTTGAAAGCCCATAGAGGGCTATGGTGAAAAAGGAAATATCTTCAGTGAAAAACTAGAAAGAAGCCTTCAGACACACTGCTTTGTGTTCTCTTAATACATCTCTCAGTCGTACAGCTTTCCCCTCAAGAAGCCTTTCGCTAAGACTGTTCTTGTGGAATTTGCAAAGTGATATTTGGAAGCCCTTAGAAGGCTATGGTGAAAAAGGAAATATACTAAGATAAAAGCTGAAATGAAGCTTTCTGAGAAACTGCTTTGTGTTCTGTTAATTCATCTTAGAGAGTTACAGCTTTCTCCTCAAGAACGCTTTCCCTAAGACTGTTCTTGTTGGATTGGCATAGTGATATCTGGAAGCCCATAGAAGGCTATTGTGAAAAAGGGAATATCTTCCGTTAAAACCTGGAAAGATGCTTTCTGGGAAACTGCCTTTTATTTTGTTAATTCATCTCACAGAGTAACAGCTTTCCACTCAAGAAGAATTTCGCTAAGACTCTTCTTGTGGAATTTGCAAAGTGATATTTGGAAGCCCATACAGGGCTGTGGTGAAAAAGTAAACATCCTAGGATTAAAACTGAAAAGAAGTTTTCTGAGAAACTGCTTTGTGTTCTGTTTATTCATCTCACAGAGTTGCAGCTTTCCCCTCAAGTGGCCATTCTCTAAGACTGTTCTTGTCGAATTTTCAAGGAGATATTTGGGTGCCCATAGAGGGCTATGGTGAAAAAGGAAATATCTTCTGTTAAAAACTGCAAAGAAGGTTTCTGAGAAACTGCTTTTTGTGTTCTGTTAATTCATCTCACAGAGTTACAGCTTTCCCCTGAAGAAACGGTTCACTGAGATTGTTCTTGTGGAATTTTCAAAGTGCTATTGGAAGCCACTAGAGGGTTATGGCGAAAAAGGAAATATCCTAAGATAAAAACCGAAAGGAAGCTTTCTGAGAAACTGTATTGTGTTTTGTTAATTCATCTCACAGAGTTACAGCTTTCCGCTCAGGAAGCCTTTCACTAAGAGTGTTCTTGTGTTATTTGCAAAGTGATAATTAAAGTCCATAGAGGGCTATGGTTAAAAAGGAAATCTCTTCCATTAAAAACTGGAAAGAAGCTTTCTAAGAAACGGCTTTGTGTTCTCTTAATTCATCTCACAGAGTTACAGCTTTCCCCTCAAGAAGCCTTTCGCTAAGACTGTTCTTGTGGAATTTGCAATGTGATATTTCGAAGCCCCTAGAGGGCTATGCAGAAAAAGGAAATATATTCAGTTAAGAACTGGAAAGAAGCTTTCTGAGAAACGACCTTGTGTTCTCTTAATTCATCTCACAGAGTTACAGCATTCCCCTCAAGAAGCCTTTCGCTAAGACTGTTCTTGTAAAATTCGCAAAGTGATATTTGGAAGCCTATAGAGGGCTATGGTGAAAAAGGAAATCTCATCCGTCTAAAACTGGGAAGAAGCTTCCTGAGAAACGGCTTTGTGTTCTGTTAATTCATCTCACAGAGTTACAGCTTTCCCCTCATGAAGCCTTTCGCTAAGAGTGTTCTTGTGGAATTTGCAAAGTGATATTTGGAAGCCCATAGAGGGCTATGCTGAAAAAGGAAATATCTTCAGTTAAAAACTGGAAAGAAGCTTTCTGAGAAACTGCTTTGTGTTCTGTGAATTCATCTCACAGTGTTACAGCTTTCCCTTTAAAAAGCCTTTTACTAAGACTGTTCTTGTGGAATTTAAAAAGTGATATTTGGAAGTCCATACAGGGCTATGGTAAAAAAGGAAATACCCTAAGATAAAAACTGACAGGAAGCTTTCTCAGAAACTGCTTTATGTTCTGTTATATCATCTCACAGAGTTATAGCTTTCCTCTAAAGAAGCCTTTCGCTAAGACTGTTCTTGTGGAATTTGCAAAGTGATAATTGGAAGCCCACAGAGGGCTACGGTTAAAAAGGAAATATCTTCAGTTAAAAACGGGAAAGAAACTTTTTGAGACACTGCATTGTGTTCTCTTAATTCATTTCACAGATCTACAGCGTTCCCCTCAAGAAGCCTTTCGCTAAAACTGCTCTTGTGTAATTTGCAATATGATATTTGTAAGCCCATAGAGGGCTATTGTGAAAAAGGAAATCTCTTCCGTTAAAAACTGGAAAGAAGCTTCCTGAGAAACGGCTTTGTGTTCTGTTAATTCTTCTCACAGACTTACAGCTTTCCTCTCAAGAAGTCTTTCGTTAAGACTCTTCTTGCGGAATTTACAAAGTGATATTTCGAAGCCCGTAGAGGTATATGGTGAAAAAGGAAATATCTTCAGTTAAAAACTGGAAAGAAGCTTTCTGAGAAACTGATTTGTGTTCTGTTAATTCATCCCACAGAGTTACCACTTTCCCCTCAAGAAGCCTTTCAATAAGACTGTTCTTGTGGAATTTACGAAGTGATATTTGGAAGCCCATAGAGGGCTATGGTGAGAAAGGAAATCACTTCCGTTAAAAACTGGAAAGAAGCTTTCTGAGAAACGGCTTTGTGTTCTGCTAACTCAATCACAGATTTACAGCTTTCCCGTCAAGAAGACTTTCGCGAAGGCTGTTCTTGTGGAATTTGCAAAGTGATATTTGGAAGCCCATAGAGGGCTATGGTGAAAAAGGAATTATACTAAGATAAAAACCGAAAAGAAGCTTTCTGATAAACTACTTTGTTTTCTGTTAGTTCATCCCACAGAGTTACAGCTTTCCCCCCAAGAATACGTTCACCAAGACTGTTCTTGTGAAATTTGGAAAGTGATATTTTGAAGCCCATAGAGGGCTATGGTGGAAAAGGAAATATCTTCCGTTAAAAACTGGAAAAAAGCTTTGTGGGAAACTGCTTTGTGTTCTGTTAATTCATCTCACAGAATTACAGCTTTCCCCTCAAGAAGCCTTTCCCTAAGACTGTTCTTGTGGGATATGCAAAGTGATATTTGGAAACCCATAGAGGACCTTGGTGAAAAAGGAAATATCCTAAGATAAAAACAGAAAACAAGCTTTCTGAGAAACTGCTTTGTGTTCTGTTAATTCATCTCACAGAATTTCAGCTTTCCCCGCGAGAAGCCTTTCGTTAAGACTGTTCTTGTGGAATTTGCCAAGTGAAAGTTGGAAGCCGATAAACGGCCAGGGTGCTAAAGGAAATATCTGCCGTTAAAAACTGGAAAGAAGCTTTCCGAGAAACTGCTTTGTGTTCTGATAATTCATCACACAGAGTTACAGCTTTCCCCTCAAGAAGCCGTTAACTAAGATTGTTCTTGTGGAATTTGCAAAGTGATATTTGGAAGCCCCTAGAGGGCTATGGTGAAAAAGGAAATAGCCTAAGATAAAAACTGAAAAGAAGCTTTCTGAAAAACTGCTTTGTGTTCTGTCAATTCGCCTCACAGAGTTACAGCTTTCCCCTCAAGAAGCCTTTCGCTAAGGCTGTTGTTGTGGAATTAGCAAAGTGATATTTGGAAGCCCATACAAGGCTATGTTTAAAAAGGAAATATCTTCCATTAAAAACTGGAAAGAAGCTTTCTGAAAAATTGCTTTGTGTTCTGTTAATTCAACTCACAGAGTTGCAGCTTTCACCTCTAGAAGTCTTTCGCTAAGATTGTTCTTGTTGGATGTGCAAAGTGATATTTAGAAGCCCATTGAGGGCTATGTTGAAAAAGGAAATATCTTCAGTTAAAAACTGGAAAGAAGTTTTTGAGAAACTGCTTTGTGTTCTCTTATTTCATCACACAGATTTACAGCTTTTCCCTCAAGAATCCTTTCGCTAAGGGTGTTCTTGAGGAATTTAAAAAGTGATATTTGGAAGCCCATAGAGAGCTGTGGTGAAAAAGGAAATATCCTAAGATAAAAACTGAAAAGAAGGTTTTTGAGAAACTGCTTTGTGTTCTGTTAATTCATCTCACAGAGATACAGCTTTCCCCTAAAGAAGTCTTTCGCTAAGACTGTTCTTCTGGAACTGGCAAAGTGATATTTGGAAGGCCATAGAGGGCTACGGTGAAAAAGGAAATATCTTCAGTTAAAAACTGGAAACAAGCTTTTTGAGAAACTGCATTGTGTTCTGTTAATTCATCTCACAGAGTTACAGCTTTCCCCTCAAGAAGCCTTTCGCTCAGGCTGTTCTTGTTTAAATTGCAAAGTGATATTTGGAGCCCATAGAGGGCTATGGTTAAAAAGGAAATATCTTCCGTTAAAAATTGGAAGTAAGCTTTCTGAAAAACTGCTTTGTGTTCTGTTAATTCATCTCAAAGAGCTACAGATTTCCCCTCAAGAAGCCTTTCGCTAAGACTGTTCTTGTGGAATTTACAAAGTGATATTTGGAAGCCCATAGAGGGCTATGGTGAAAAAGGAAATATCTTCAGTTAAAAACTGGAAAGAAGCTCTCTGAGAAACAGTTTTGTGTTCTGTTAATTCATCTCACAGAGTTACAGCTTTCCACTCATGAAGCCTTTCGCTAAGACAGTTGTTGTGGAATTTGCAAAGTGATATTTGGAAGCCCTTAGTGGTCAATGGTGAAAAAGGAAATATCTTCCTTTAAAAACTGGAAGGAAGCTTTGTGACAAACTTCCTTGTGTTCTGTTAATTCATCTCACAGAGTTACAGCTTTCCCTAAAAAGCCTTTCTCAAGAAGCCTTTCGCTGAGTCTGTGTTTCTGGAATTTGCAAAGTGATATTTTGAAGCCCATTGACGTCTATGGTGAAAAAGGAAATATCTTCCGTTAAAAATGGAAAGAAGCTTTCTGAGAAGCTGCTTTGTGTTCTTTTAATTCATCTCACAGAGTTACAGCTTTCCCCTCAAGAAGCCTTTCCCTAAGACTGTTCTTTTGGAATTTGCAAAGTGATATTTGGAAGACCGTAGAGGGCTATGGTGAAAAAGGAAATATCTTCCGTTAAAGCTGGAAAGATTTCTGAGAAACTGCTGTGGGTTCTGTTAATTCATCTCACAGTGTTATAGCTTTCCCCTCAAGATGCCGTTCACTAAGAATCTTCTTGTGGAATTTGCAAAGTGATATTTGAAAGCCCATAGAGGGCTATGGTGAAAAAGGAAATATCTTCAGTGAAAAACTAGAAAGAAGCCTTCAGACACACTGCTTTGTGTTCTCTTAATACATCTCTCAGTCGTACAGCTTTCCCCTCAAGAAGCCTTTCGCTAAGACTGTTCTTGTGGAATTTGCAAAGTGATATTTGGAAGCCCTTAGAAGGCTATGGTGAAAAAGGAAATATACTAAGATAAAAGCTGAAATGAAGCTTTCTGAGAAACTGCTTTGTGTTCTGTTAATTCATCTTAGAGAGTTACAGCTTTCTCCTCAAGAACGCTTTCCCTAAGACTGTTCTTGTTGGATTGGCATAGTGATATCTGGAAGCCCATAGAAGGCTATTGTGAAAAAGGGAATATCTTCCGTTAAAACCTGGAAAGATGCTTTCTGGGAAACTGCCTTTTATTTTGTTAATTCATCTCACAGAGTAACAGCTTTCCACTCAAGAAGAATTTCGCTAAGACTCTTCTTGTGGAATTTGCAAAGTGATATTTGGAAGCCCATACAGGGCTGTGGTGAAAAAGTAAACATCCTAGGATTAAAACTGAAAAGAAGTTTTCTGAGAAACTGCTTTGTGTTCTGTTTATTCATCTCACAGAGTTGCAGCTTTCCCCTCAAGTGGCCATTCTCTAAGACTGTTCTTGTCGAATTTTCAAGGAGATATTTGGGTGCCCATAGAGGGCTATGGTGAAAAAGGAAATATCTTCTGTTAAAAACTGCAAAGAAGGTTTCTGAGAAACTGCTTTTTGTGTTCTGTTAATTCATCTCACAGAGTTACAGCTTTCCCCTGAAGAAACGGTTCACTGAGATTGTTCTTGTGGAATTTTCAAAGTGCTATTGGAAGCCACTAGAGGGTTATGGCGAAAAAGGAAATATCCTAAGATAAAAACCGAAAGGAAGCTTTCTGAGAAACTGTATTGTGTTTTGTTAATTCATCTCACAGAGTTACAGCTTTCCGCTCAGGAAGCCTTTCACTAAGAGTGTTCTTGTGTTATTTGCAAAGTGATAATTAAAGTCCATAGAGGGCTATGGTTAAAAAGGAAATCTCTTCCATTAAAAACTGGAAAGAAGCTTTCTAAGAAACGGCTTTGTGTTCTCTTAATTCATCTCACAGAGTTACAGCTTTCCCCTCAAGAAGCCTTTCGCTAAGACTGTTCTTGTGGAATTTGCAATGTGATATTTCGAAGCCCCTAGAGGGCTATGCAGAAAAAGGAAATATATTCAGTTAAGAACTGGAAAGAAGCTTTCTGAGAAACGACCTTGTGTTCTCTTAATTCATCTCACAGAGTTACAGCATTCCCCTCAAGAAGCCTTTCGCTAAGACTGTTCTTGTAAAATTCGCAAAGTGATATTTGGAAGCCTATAGAGGGCTATGGTGAAAAAGGAAATCTCATCCGTCTAAAACTGGGAAGAAGCTTCCTGAGAAACGGCTTTGTGTTCTGTTAATTCATCTCACAGAGTTACAGCTTTCCCCTCATGAAGCCTTTCGCTAAGAGTGTTCTTGTGGAATTTGCAAAGTGATATTTGGAAGCCCATAGAGGGCTATGCTGAAAAAGGAAATATCTTCAGTTAAAAACTGGAAAGAAGCTTTCTGAGAAACTGCTTTGTGTTCTGTGAATTCATCTCACAGTGTTACAGCTTTCCCTTTAAAAAGCCTTTTACTAAGACTGTTCTTGTGGAATTTAAAAAGTGATATTTGGAAGTCCATACAGGGCTATGGTAAAAAAGGAAATACCCTAAGATAAAAACTGACAGGAAGCTTTCTCAGAAACTGCTTTATGTTCTGTTATATCATCTCACAGAGTTATAGCTTTCCTCTAAAGAAGCCTTTCGCTAAGACTGTTCTTGTGGAATTTGCAAAGTGATAATTGGAAGCCCACAGAGGGCTACGGTTAAAAAGGAAATATCTTCAGTTAAAAACGGGAAAGAAACTTTTTGAGACACTGCATTGTGTTCTCTTAATTCATTTCACAGATCTACAGCGTTCCCCTCAAGAAGCCTTTCGCTAAAACTGCTCTTGTGTAATTTGCAATATGATATTTGTAAGCCCATAGAGGGCTATTGTGAAAAAGGAAATCTCTTCCGTTAAAAACTGGAAAGAAGCTTCCTGAGAAACGGCTTTGTGTTCTGTTAATTCTTCTCACAGACTTACAGCTTTCCTCTCAAGAAGTCTTTCGTTAAGACTCTTCTTGCGGAATTTACAAAGTGATATTTCGAAGCCCGTAGAGGTATATGGTGAAAAAGGAAATATCTTCAGTTAAAAACTGGAAAGAAGCTTTCTGAGAAACTGATTTGTGTTCTGTTAATTCATCCCACAGAGTTACCACTTTCCCCTCAAGAAGCCTTTCAATAAGACTGTTCTTGTGGAATTTACGAAGTGATATTTGGAAGCCCATAGAGGGCTATGGTGAGAAAGGAAATCACTTCCGTTAAAAACTGGAAAGAAGCTTTCTGAGAAACGGCTTTGTGTTCTGCTAACTCAATCACAGATTTACAGCTTTCCCGTCAAGAAGACTTTCGCGAAGGCTGTTCTTGTGGAATTTGCAAAGTGATATTTGGAAGCCCATAGAGGGCTATGGTGAAAAAGGAATTATACTAAGATAAAAACCGAAAAGAAGCTTTCTGATAAACTACTTTGTTTTCTGTTAGTTCATCTCACAGAGTTACAGCTTTCCCCCCAAGAATACGTTCACCAAGACTGTTCTTGTGAAATTTGGAAAGTGATATTTTGAAGCCCATAGAGGGCTATGGTGGAAAAGGAAATATCTTCCGTTAAAAACTGGAAAAAAGCTTTGTGGGAAACTGCTTTGTGTTCTGTTAATTCATCTCACAGAATTACAGCTTTCCCCTCAAGAAGCCTTTCCCTAAGACTGTTCTTGTGGGATATGCAAAGTGATATTTGGAAACCCATAGAGGACCTTGGTGAAAAAGGAAATATCCTAAGATAAAAACAGAAAACAAGCTTTCTGAGAAACTGCTTTGTGTTCTGTTAATTCATCTCACAGAATTTCAGCTTTCCCCGCGAGAAGCCTTTCGTTAAGACTGTTCTTGTGGAATTTGCCAAGTGAAAGTTGGAAGCCGATAAACGGCCAGGGTGCTAAAGGAAATATCTGCCGTTAAAAACTGGAAAGAAGCTTTCCGAGAAACTGCTTTGTGTTCTGATAATTCATCACACAGAGTTACAGCTTTCCCCTCAAGAAGCCGTTAACTAAGATTGTTCTTGTGGAATTTGCAAAGTGATATTTGGAAGCCCCTAGAGGGCTATGGTGAAAAAGGAAATAGCCTAAGATAAAAACTGAAAAGAAGCTTTCTGAAAAACTGCTTTGTGTTCTGTCAATTCGCCTCACAGAGTTACAGCTTTCCCCTCAAGAAGCCTTTCGCTAAGGCTGTTGTTGTGGAATTAGCAAAGTGATATTTGGAAGCCCATACAAGGCTATGGTTAAAAAGGAAATATCTTCCGTTAAAAACTGGAAAGAAGCTTTCTGAAAAATTGCTTTGTGTTCTGTTAATTCAACTCACAGAGTTGCAGCTTTCACCTCTAGAAGTCTTTCGCTAAGATTGTTCTTGTTGGATGTGCAAAGTGATATTTAGAAGCCCATTGAGGGCTATGTTGAAAAAGGAAATATCTTCAGTTAAAAACTGGAAAGAAGTTTTTGAGAAACTGCTTTGTGTTCTCTTATTTCATCACACAGATTTACAGCTTTTCCCTCAAGAATCCTTTCGCTAAGGGTGTTCTTGAGGAATTTAAAAAGTGATATTTGGAAGCCCATAGAGAGCTGTGGTGAAAAAGGAAATATCCTAAGATAAAAACTGAAAAGAAGGTTTTTGAGAAACTGCTTTGTGTTCTGTTAATTCATCTCACAGAGATACAGCTTTCCCCTAAAGAAGTCTTTCGCTAAGACTGTTCTTCTGGAACTGGCAAAGTGATATTTGGAAGGCCATAGAGGGCTACGGTGAAAAAGGAAATATCTTCAGTTAAAAACTGGAAACAAGCTTTTTGAGAAACTGCATTGTGTTCTGTTAATTCATCTCACAGAGTTACAGCATTCCCCTCAAGAAGTCTTTAACTAAGACTGTTCTTGTGGAATTTGCAATGTGATATTTGGGAGCCCATAGAGGGCTATGGTTAAAAAGGAAATATCTTCAGCTAAAAACTTGAAAGAAGCTTTCTGAGAAACGGCTTTGTTTTCTCTTAATTCATCTCACAGAGTTACAGCTTTCCCCTCAAAAAGCCTTTCGCTAAGACTGTTCTTGTTTAATTTCCAAAGTGATATTCGGAAGCCTATAGAGAGCTATTGTGAAAAACGAATTATCTTCATTTAAAAAGTGGAAAGAAGTTTTCTGAGAAACTGCTTTGTGTTCTCTAATTCATCTCACAGAGTTACAGCTTTCCCCTCAAGAAGCCCTTCGCTAAGACTGTTTTTGTGGATTTCGCAAAGTGATATTTGGAAGCCCATAGAGGGCTATGGTGAAAAAGGAAATATCTTCCGTTAAAAACTGGAAAGAAGCTTTCTGAGAAACGGCTTTGTGTTCTGTTAATTCATCTCACAGAGTTAAAGCTTTCCCCTGGAGAAACCTTTCGCTAAGACTGTTCTTGTGTAATTTGCAAAGTGATATTTGGAAGCCCATGCAGGGCTATGTTGAAAAAGGAAACATCTTCAGTTTAAAACTGGAAAGAAGCGTTCTGAGAAACTGCTTTGTGTTCTGTTAATTCATCTCACAGAGTTACTGCTCTCCCCTCAAGAAGCCTTTCGCTAAGAGAGTTCTTGTGGAATTTAAAAATTGATATTTGGAAGCCTATAGAGAGCTGTGGTGAAAAAGGAAATATCCTAAGATAAAAACTGAAAAGAAGCCTTTTGAGAAACTACTTTGTCTTCTGTTAATTCATCTCACAGAGTTACAGCTTTCCCCTCAAGAACCCTTTCGCTAAGATTGTTCTTGTGGAATTTGCAAAGTGATATTTGGAAGCCCATAGAGAGCTATGGTGAAAAACGAAATATCCTAAGATAAAAACTGAAAAGAAGCCTTTTGAGAAACAGCTTTGTGTTCTGTTAATTCATCTCACAGAGTTACAGCTTTCCCCTCAAGAAGCCTTTCGCTAAGACTGTTCTTGTTGAATTTTCAAAATTATATTTGGAAGGCCATAGAGGACTATGGTGGAAAAGGAAATATCTTAGTTTAAAACTGGAAAGAAGCGTTCTGATAAACTGCTTTGTTTTCTGTTAATTAATCTCACAGAGTTACAGCTTTTCCCTCAAGAAGGCTTTCGCTAAGACTGTTCTTGTGGAATTTGCAAAGTGACATTTGGAAGCCCATAGAGGGCTATGGGGAAAAAGGAATTATCTTCAGTTAAAGACTGGAAAGAAGCTTTCTGAGAAACTGCTTTGTGTTCTGTTAATTCATCTCACAGAGTTACAACTTTCCCCTCAGGAAGCCTTTCGCTAAGACTGTTATTGTGGAATTTTCAAAGTGATATTTGGAAGCCCATAGAAGGCTATGGTGAAAAAGGAAATATCCTAAGTTAAAAACTGAAAAGAAGCTTTTTGAGAAACTGCTTTGGGTTCTGTTAATTCAACTCTCAGAGTTACAGCTTCCTCCTCAAGAAGCCTTAGGCTACGGCTGTTCTTTTGGAATTCGCAAAGTGATATTTGGAAGCCCAAAGAGGGCTATTGTGAAAATGGAAATATCCTAAGATAAAAACCGATAAGAAGCTTTCTGAGAAACTACTTTGTGTTCTGTTAGTTCATCTCACAGGGTTACAGCTTTCCTCTCAAGAGGCCGTTCACTAAGACTCTCCTTGTGAAATTTGCAAAGTGACATTCGGAAGCCCATAGAGGGCTATGGAAAAAAGGAAATATCTTCCGTTGAAAACTGGAAAGAAGCTTTCTGAGAAACTGTTCTGTGTTCTGTTAGTTCATCTCACAGAAGTTCAACTTTCCCCTCAATAAGCCGCTCACTAAGAATGTTCTTGTGGAATTTGCAAAGTGATATTTGGAAGCCCATAGTGGGCTATGGTGAGAGAGGAAGTATCCTAAGATAAAAACTGAAAGAACCTTTATGAGAAACTGCCTTTTGTTCTGTTAATTCAACTCACAGGGTTACAGCTTTCCCCTAAAGAAGCCTTTCGCAAAGGTTGTTCTTGTGGAATTTGCAAAGTAATATTTGGAAGGCCATAGTGGGCTATACTGAAAGAGAAAATATCTTCCGTTAAAAACTGAAAAGAAGCTTTCTGAGAAACTTCTTTGTGTTCTGTTAATTCATCTCACAGAGTTGCACATTTCCCCTCCAGAAGCCTTTCGTTAAGAATGTTCTTGTGGAATTTGCAAAGTGATATTTAAAAGCACATAGATGGCTATGGTGAAAAAGGAAATATGATAAGATAAAAACTGAAAAGAAGCTTTTTGAGAAACTGCTTTTTGTTCTGTTAGTTCATCTCTCAGAGTTAC
>NW_027327104.1:0-21483 GCF_047675955.1 Chlorocebus sabaeus | reverse complement strand
CAAACCAGACTCAAACCGGACCAGATCGGCTCAAACCTGTTTTGACTGGGTCAAACCGGACTCAAACCGGACCAGACCGGCTCAAACCGGTTTTGATCGGCTGAAACCAGACTCAAAGCGGACTAGACCGTCTCAAAACGGTTTTGAACTGCTAAACCGGACTCAAACAGGAAGAGACCGGCTAAAACTGGCTCAAGCCACACCAGACCAGCTCAAACTGGCTGAAACCAGAGCAGAACATCTCAAACCGGTTTTCACAGGCTCAATCCGGACTCATACGTGTTTTGACCGGGTCAAACCAGGCCACACGGGCTCGAACCGGTTTGGACTGGCTCAAACCGGACTCAAACCGGCCCCGACCCGTTCCAACCGGTTTTGAGAGGCTCAAACCGGATCAGACCTGCTCAAAACAAACCAGACCAGCTGAAACCGGTTTTAACCGGCTCAAACCGGACTATAACGAGACCAGACCGGCTCAAACCGGTTTTCACCTTCTCAAACTAGACCAGACCTGCTCAAACCGGTTCAAACCAGACCAGATCGGCTCAAACCGGTTTTGAACGGCTGAAACCGGACTCAAAAGGGACCAGACAATCTCAAACCTCTTTTGACCGTTTTAGACAGGCTCAAACCAGTTTTGACCGTCTCAAACTGAAACAGACCGGCTCAAACTGGTTTTGATCGGCTTAAACCGGACTCAAACCGGAACGGAACAGACCGGCTCAAACCGGACTTAAACCGGTTTTTAGCGCTTCAAACCGGACTCAAATCCGAGCAGACCGGCTCAAACATGTTTTGACCGTATTATACCGGCTCAAACCAGATTTGACTGGCTCAAACCGCACGAGACGGGCTCAAACCGGTTTTGACCGGCTCAAACTGCACCAGACCGGCACAAACCGGACTCAAACCGGACACAAACCGGACCAGACCGGCTCAGACCGGTTTTGACCGGCTCAATCCGGACTCAAACGGGTTTTGACCAGATCAAACCAGGCCGGACCGTCTCAAACCAATTTTGACCAGCTCAAACCGGGCTCAAACCGGACCAAAACGGCTCAAACCAGTTTTGACGGGCTCAAACCAGAGTCAAACGTGTTTTGACCAGATCAAACCAGGCCACACCGGCTGAAACCGGTTTTGACCGGCTCAAACTGGACTCTAACCGGACCAGACCGGCTCAAACCTGTTTTGACTGGCTCAAAAAGGACTCAAACCTGACTAGACCGGCTCAAAACGGTTTTGAACGGCTCAAACCGGACTCAAACATGAACAGACCAGCTCAAACAGGAACAGATGAGCTCAAATCGGCTCACACCAGACCAGACCGGCTCAAACCGTCTCATACCGGACCAGAACATCTCAAACCGGTTTTCACTGGCTCAAACCGGACTCATATGGGTTTTGACCATATCAAACCAGGCCAGACCGGCTCAAACCGGTTTTGACCGGCTCAAACCGGACTCAAACCGGCCCAGACCGGTTCCAGTCGGTTTTGACAGGCTCAAACCGGACCAGACCGGCTCAAAACGAACCAGAGCGGCTGAATCCGGTATGGACCGGCTCAAACCGGACTAAAACCTGACCGGACCGGCTCAAACCGGGTCAAACCAGGACAGACCGGCTCAAACAGATTTTGACGGGCTCAAACCGGAACGGACCAGACCACCTCAAAACGGACTCAAACATGATTTGACCGGATCAACCGGATCAAACCACACCCGACCGGCTCTTAGACTGGCTCAAACCGGCTTTAACCGTCTCATTACGGACCAGACCGCGTCTACCAGGTTTTGAACGGCTCAAACCGGACTCAAACCGGACCAGACCGGCTAAAACTGGTTTGAACCGGCTCAAACGAGACCAGACTGCCTCAAGCCGTATCAAACCGGACCAGAACGGCTCAAACCAGTTTTGACCGGCTCAAACCAGAGTCAAACGGGTTTTGACCAGATCAAATCAGGCCAGACCGGCTCAAACCGGTTTTGACCGGCTCAAACCGGACTCAAACCGAACCAGACCAGCTCAAAGCTTTTTTGACTGGCTCAAACCAGACTCAAACCGTACCAGACCGGCTCATACCGGTTTTGAACGGCTCAAATCGGACTCAAACTGGAACAGACCGGCTCAAGCAGGAACAGACCGGCTCAAACCGGCTAAAACTAGACCAGACCAGCTCAAACGGGCTCAAACCGGCCATGACCGTTTCCAACCAGTTTTGACAGGCTCAAACCGGACTAGACCTGCTCAAAACAAACCAGACCAGCTGAAACCAGTTTTAACCGGTTCAAACGGGACTATAAAGGGGCCAGAACGGCTCATACCGTTTTTCCCCTTCTCAAACCAGACCAGACAGGCTCAAACCGGTTTTGAACGGCTGAAACCAGACTCAAACCGGACCAGACCCTCTCAAACCTATTTTGACCGTATTAGCCCGACTCAAACCGCTTTTGACCGTCTCAAACCGAATCAGACCGGCTCTAACCGGTTTTGATCGGCTTAAACCGGACTCAAACCGGAACGGAAAAGACCGGCTCAAACCGGACTGAAACCGGGTTTTACCGTCTCAAACCGGACTCAAATCCGAGCAGACCGGCTCAAACATGTTTTGACCGTATTAGACTGGCTCAAACCAGTTTTGACCAGCTCAAACCGGATGAGACGGTCTCAAACCGGTTTTCACCGGCTCAAACTGGACCAGACCGGAACAAACCGGACTCAAACCGGACTCAAACTGGAGCAGACTGGCTCAAACAGGTTTTGACCGGCTCAAACCAGAACGGACCAGACCGGCTAAAAACGGACTCAAACGTGTTTTGACCGGCTCCAACCGTATCAATCCGCACCAGATCTGCTCTTAGACTGGCTCAAACCGGTTTTAACCGTCTCATTACGGACCAGAACGGGTCTACCAGGTTTTGAACGGCTCAAACCAGACTCAAACCGGACCAGACCAGCTAAAACCGGTTTGAACCGGCTCAAACCAGTCCAGACAGGCCCAAACCGGATCAAACCGGACCAGAACGGTTCAAACCAGTTTTGACCGGCTCAAACCAGTGTCAAACGGGTTTTGACCAGATCAAAACAGGCCAGACGGGCTCCAACCAGTTTTGACCGGCTCAAACCGGACTCAAACCGGACCAGATCGGCTCAAACCTGTTTTGACTGGGTCAAACCGGACTCAAACCGGACCAGACCGGCTCAAACCGGTTTTGATCAGCTGAAACCAGACTCAAAGCGGACTAGACCGTCTCAAAACGGTTTTGAACTGCTAAACCGTACTCAAACAGGAAGAGACCGGCTAAAACTGGCTCAAGCCACACCAGACCAGCTCAAACTGGCTGAAACCAGACCAGAACATCTCAAACCGGTTTTCACAGGCTCAATCCGGACTCATACGTGTTTTGACCGGGTCAAACCAGGCCACACGGTCTCGAACCGGTTTGGACTGGCTCAAACCGCACTCAAACAGGCCCCGACCTGTTCCAACCGGTTTTGAGAGGCTCAAACCGGATCAGACCTGCTCAAAACAAACCAGACCAGCTGAAACCGGTTTTCACCGGCTCAAACCGGACTATAACGAGACCAGACCGGCTCAAACCGGTTTTCACCTTCTCAAACTAGACCAGACCTGCTCAAACCGGTTCAAACCAGACCAGATCGGCTCAAACCGGTTTTGAACGGCTGAAACCGGACTCAAAAGGGACCAGACAATCTCAAACCTCTTTTGACCGTATTAGACAGGCTCAAACCGGTTTTGACCGTCTCAAACTGAAACAGACCGGCTCAAACTGGTTTTGATCGGCTTAAACCGGACTCAAACCGGAACGGAACAGACCGGCTCAAACCAGACTTAAACCGGTTTTTAGCGCTTCAAACCGGACTCAAATCCGAGCAGACCGGCTCAAACATGTTTTGACCGTATTATACCGGCTCAAACCAGATTTGACTGGCTCAAACCGCACGAGACGGGCTCAAACCGGTTTTGACCGGCTCAAACTGCACCAGACCAGCACAAACCGGACTCAAACCGGACACAAACTGGACCAGACCGGCTCAGACCGGTTTTGACCGGCTCAATCCGGACTCAAACGGGTTTTGACCAGATCAAACCAGGCCGGACCGGCTCAAACCAATTTTGACCGGCTCAAATCGGGCTCAAACCGGACCAAAACAGCTCAAACCAGTTTTGACGGGCTCAAACCAGAGTCAAACGTGTTTTGACCAGATCAAACCAGGCCACACCGGCTGAAACCGGTTTTGACCGGCTCAAACTGGACTCTAACCGGACCAGACCGGCTCAAACCTGTTTTGACTGGCTCAAAACGGACTCAAACCTGATTAAACTGGCTCAAATCGGTTTTGAATGGCTCAAACCGGACTCAAACAGGAACAGACCTGCTCAAACAGGAACAGGTGGGCTCAAATCGGCTCACCCCACACCAGACCGGCTCAAACCTTCTCAAACCGGACCAGAACATCTCAAACCGGTTTTCACTGGCTCAAACCGGACTCATATGGGTTTTGACCATATCAAACCAGGCCAGACTGGCTCAAACCGGTTTTGACCGGCTCAAACCGGACTCAAACCGGCCCAGACCGGTTCAAATCGGTTTTGACAGGCTCAAACCGGACCAGACCGGCTCAAAACGAACCAGACTGGCTGAATCCGGTTTTGACCGGCTCAAACCGGACTAAAACCTGACCGGACCGGCTCAAACCGGGTCAAACCAGGCCAGACCGGCTCAAACAGGTTTTGACCGGCTCAAACCGGAACGGACCAGACCACCTCAAAACGGACTCAAACATGATTTGACCGGCTCCAACCGGATCAAACCACACCCGACCGGCTCTTAGACTGGCTCAAAACCGGTTTTAAGCGTCTCATTACGGACCAGACCGGGTCTACCAGGTTTTGAACGGCTCAAACCGGACTCAAACCGGACCAGACCGGCTAAAACTGGTTTGAACCGGCTCAAACGAGACCAGACTGCCTCAAGCCGTATCAAACCGGACCAGAGCGGCTCAAACCAGTTTTGACCGGCTCAAACCAGAGTCAAACGGGTTTTCACCAGATCCAATCAGGCCAGATCGGCTCAAACCGGTTTTGACCGGCTCAAACCGGACTCAAACCGAACCAGACCAGCTCAAAGCTTTTTTGACTGGCTCAAACCAGACTCAAACCGTACCAGACCGGCTCATACCGGTTTTGAACGGCTCAAATCGGACTCAAACTGGAACAGACCGTCTCAAGCAGGAACAGACCGGCTCAAACCGGCTAAAACTAGACCAGACCAGCTCAAACGGGCTCAAACCGGCCACGACCGTTTCCAACCAGTTTTGACAGGCTCAAACCGGACTAGAACTGCTCAAAACAAACCAGACCAGCTGAAACCAGTTTTAACCGGTTCAAACCGGACTATAACGGGACCAGACCGGCTCATACCGTTTTTTCCCCTTCTCAAACCAGACCAGACAGGCTCAAACCGGTTCAAACCAGACCAGACCGGCTCAAACCGGTTTTGAACGGCTGAAACCAGACTCAAACCGGACCAGACCCTCTCAAACCTATTTTGACCGTATTAGCCCGTCTCAAACCGCTTTTGACCGTCTCAAACCGAATCAGACCGGCTCAAACCGGTTTTGATCGGCTTAAACCGGACTCAAACCGGAACGGAAAAGACCGGCTCAAACCGGACTGAAACCGGGTTTTACCGCCTCAAACCGGACTCAAATCCGAGCAGTACCGGCTCAAACATGTTTTGACCGTATTAGACTGGCTCAAACCAGTTTTGACGAGCTCAAACCAGATGAGACGGTCTCAAACCGGTTTTCACCGGCTCAAACTGGACCAGACCGGAACAAACCGGACTCAAACCGGACTCAAACTGGAGCAGACTGGCTCAAACAGGTTTTGACCGGCTCAAACTAGAACGGACCAGACCGGCTAAAAACGGACTCAAACGTGTTTTGACCGGCTCCAACCGTATCAAACCGCACCAGATCTGCTCTTAGACTGGCTCAAACCGGTTTTAACTGTCTCATTACGGACCAGACCGGGTCTACCAGGTTTTGAACGGCTCAAACCAGACTCAAACCGGACCAGACCAGCTAAAACCGGTTTGAACCGGCTCAAACCAGACCAGACAGGCCCAAACCGGATCAAACCGGACCAGAACGGTTCAAACCAGTTTTGACCGGCTCAAACCAGTGTCAAACGGGTTTTGACCAGATCAAAACAGGCCAGACGGGCTCCAACCAGTTTTGACCGGCTCAAACCGGACTCAAACCGGACCAGATCGGCTCAAACCTGTTTTGACTGGGTCAAACCGGACTCAAACCGGACCAGACCGACTCAAACCGGTTTTGATCGGCTGAAACCAGACTCAAAGCGGACTAGACCGTCTCAAAACGGTTTTGAACTGCTAAACCGGACTCAAACAGGAAGAGACCGGCTAAAACTGGCTCAAGCCACACCAGACCAGCTCAAACTGGCTGAAACCAGAGCAGAACATCTCAAACCGGTTTTCACAGGCTCAATCCGGACTCATACGTGCTTTGACCGTGTCAAACCAGGCCACACGGGCTCGAACCGGTTTGGACCGGCTCAAACCGGACTCAAACCGGCCCCGACCGGTTCCAACCGGTTTTGAGAGGCTCAAACCGGATCAGACCTGCTCAAAACAAACCAGACCATCTGAAAACGGTTTTAACCGGCTCAAACCGGACTATAACGGGACCAGACCGGCTCAAACCGGTTTTCACCTTCTCAAACTAGACCAGACCTGCTCAAACCGGTTCAAACCAGACCAGATCGGCTCAAACCGGTTTTGAACGGCTGAAACCGGTCTCAAAAGGTACCAGACAATCTCAAACATCTTTTGACCGTATTAGACAGGCTCAAACCGGTTTTGACCGTCTCAAACTGAAACAGACCGTCTCAAACTGGTTTTGATCGGCTTAAACCGGACTCAAACCGGAACGGAACAGACCGGCTCAAACCAGACTTAAACCGGTTTTTAGCGCTTCAAACCGGACTCAAATCCGAGCAGACCGGCTCAAACATGTTTTGACCGTATTATACCGGCTCAAACCAGATTTGACTGGCTCAAACCGCACGAGACGGGCTCAAACCGGTTTTGACCGGCTCAAACTGCACCAGACCGGCACAAACCGGACTCAAACCGGACACAAACCGGACCAGACCGGCTCAGACCGGTTTTGACCGGCTCAATCCGGACTCAAACGGGTTTTGACCGGATCAAACCAGGCCGGACCGGCTCAAACCAATTTTGAGCGGCTCAAACCGGGCTCAAACCGGACCAAAACGGCTCAAACCAGTTTTGACGCGCTCAAACCAGAGTCAAACGTGTTTTGACCAGATCAAACCAGGCCACACCGGCTGAAACCGGTTTTGACCGGCTCAAACTGGACTCTAACCGGACCAGACCGGCTCAAACCTGCTTTGACTGGCTCAAAAAGGACTCAAACCTGACTAGACCGGCTCAAAACGGTTTTGAACGGCTCAAACCGGACTCAAACAGGAACAGACCTGCTCAAACAGGAACAGATGGGCTCAAATCGGCTCACACCAGACCAGACCGGCTCAAACCTTCTCAAACCGGACCAGAACATCTCAAACCGGTTTTCACTGGCTCAAACTGGACTCATATGGGTTTTGACCATAACAAACCTGGCCAGACCGGCTCAAACCGGTTTTGACCGGCTCAAACCGGACTCAAACCGGCCCAGACCGGTTCCAATCGGTTTTGACAGGCTCAAACCGGACCAGACCGTCTCAAAACGAACCAGACCGGCTGAATCCGGTTTTGACCGGCTCAAACCGGACTAAAACCTGACCGGACGGGCTCAAACCGGGTCAAACCAGGCCAGACCGGCTCAAACAGGTTTTGACCGGCTCAAACCGGAACGGACCAGGCCACCTCAAAACGGACTCAAACATGATTTGACCGGCTCCAACCGGATCAAACCACACCCGACCGGCTCTTAGACTGGCTCAAACCGGTTTTAAGCGTCTCATTACGGACCAGACCGGGTCTACCAGGTTTTGAACGGCTCAAACCGGACTCAAACCGGACCAGACCGGCTAAAACTGGTTTGAACCGGCTCAAACGAGACCAGACTGCCTCAAGCCGTATCAAACCGGACCAGAACGGCTCAAATCAGTTTTGACCGGCTCAAACCAGAGTCAAACGGGTTTTGACCAGATCAAATCAGGCCAGACCGGCTCAAACCGGTTTGACCGGCTCAAACCGGACTCAAACCGAACCAGACCAGCTCAAAGCTTTTTTGACTGGCTCAAACCAGACTCAAACCGTACCAGACCGGCTCATACCGGTTTTGAACGGCTCAAATCGGACTCAAACTGGAACAGACCGGCTCAAGCAGGAACAGACCGGCTCAAACCGGCTAAAACTAGACCAGACCAGCTCAAACGGGCTCAAACCGGCCACGACCGTTTCCAACCAGTTTTGACAGGCTCAAACCGGACTAGACCTGCTCAAAACAAACCAGACCAGCTGAAACCAGTTTTAACCGGTTCAAACCGGACTATAACGGGACCAGACCGGCTCATACCGTTTTTCCCCTTCTCAAACCAGACCAGACAGGCTCAAACCGGTTCAAACCAGACCAGACCGGCTCAAACCGGTTTTGAACGGCTGAAACCAGACTCAAACCGGACCAGAACCTCTCAAACCTATTTTGACCGTATTAGCCCGACTCAAACCGCTTTTGACCGTCTCAAACCGAATCAGACCGGCTCTAACCGGTTTTGATCGGCTTAAACTGGACTCAAACCGGAACGGAAAAGACCGGCTCAAACCGGACTGAAACCGGGTTTTACCGTCTCAAACCGGACTCAAATCCGAGCAGACCGGCTCAAACATGTTTTGACCGTATTAGACTGGCTCAAACCAGTTTTGACCAGCTCAAACCGGATGAGACGGTCTCAAACCAGTTTTCACCGGCTCAAACTGGACCAGACCGGAACAAACCGGACTCAAACCGGACTCAAACTGGAGCAGACTGGCTCAAACAGGTTTTGACCGGCTCAAACCAGAACGGACCAGACCGGCTAAAAACGGACTCAAACGTGTTTTGACCGGCTCCAACCGTATCAAACCGCACCAGATCTGCTCTTAGACTGGCTCAAACCGGTTTTAACCGTCTCATTACGGACCAGAACGGGTCTACCAGGTTTTGAACGGCTCAAACCAGACTCAAACCGGACCAGACCAGCTAAAACCGGTTTGAACCGGCTCAAACCAGTCCAGACAGGCCCAAACCGGATCAAACCGGACCAGAACGGTTCAAACCAGTTTTGACCGGCTCAAACCAGTGTCAAACGGGTTTTGACCAGATCAAAACAGGCCAGACGGGCTCCAACCAGTTTTGACCGGCTCAAACCGGACTCAAACCGGACCAGATCGGCTCAAACCTGTTTTGACTGGGTCAAACCGGACTCAAACCGGACCAGACCGGCTCAAACCGGTTTTGATCAGCTGAAACCAGACTCAAAGCGGACTACACCGTCTCAAAACGGTTTTGAACTGCTAAACCGTACTCAAACAGGAAGAGACCGGCTAAAACTGGCTCAAGCCACACCAGACCAGCTCAAACTGGCTGAAACCAGACCAGAACATCTCAAAGCGGTTTTCACAGGCTCAATCCGGACTCATACGTGTTTTGACCGGGTCAAACCAGGCCACACGGTCTCGAACCGGTTTGGACTGACTCAAACCGCACTCAAACCGGCCCCGACCGGTTCCAACCGGTTTTGAGAGGCTCAAACCGGATCAGACCTGCTCAAAACAAACCAGACCAGCTGAAACCGGTTTTAACCGGCTCAAACCGGACTATAACGAGACCAGACCGGCTCAAACCGGTTTTCACCTTCTCAAACTAGACCAGACCTGCTCAAACCGGTTCAAACCAGACCAGATCGGCTCAAACCGGTTTTGAACGGCTGAAACCGGACTCAAAAGGGACCAGACAATCTCAAACCTCTTTTGACCGTATTAGACAGGCTCAAACCGGTTTTGACCGTCTCAAACTGAAACAGACCGGCTCAAACTGGTTTTGATCGGCTTAAACCGGACTCAAACCGGAACGGAACAGACCGGCTCAAACCGGACTTAAACCGGTTTTTAGCGCTTCAAACCGGACTCAAATCCGAGCAGACCGGCTCAAACATGTTTTGACCGTATTATACCGGCTCAAACCAGATTTGACTGGCTCAAACCGCACGAGACGGGCTCAAACCGGTTTTGACCGGCTCAAACTGCACCAGACCGGCACAAACCGGACTCAAACCGGACACAAACCGGACCAGACCGGCTCAGACCGGTTTTGACCGGCTCAATCCGGACTCAAACGGGTTTTGACCAGATCAAACCAGGCCGGACCGGCTCAAACCAATTTTGACCGGCTCAAATCGTGCTCAAACCGGACCAAAACAGCTCAAACCAGTTTTGACGGGCTCAAACCAGAGTCAAACGTGTTTTGACCAGATCAAACCAGGCCACACCGGCTGAAACCGGTTTTGACCGGCTCAAACTGGACTCTAACCGGACCAGACCGGCTCAAACCTGTTTTGACTGGCTCAAAACGGACTCAAACCTGATTAAACCGGCTCAAATCGGTTTTGAACGGCTCAAACCGGACTCAAACAGGAACAGACCTGCTCAAACAGGAACAGGTGGGCTCAAATCGGCTCACCCCACTCCAGACCGGCTCAAACCTTCTCAAACCGGACCAGAACATCTCAAACCGGTTTTCACTGGCTAAAACCGGACTCATATGGGTTTTGACCATATCAAACCAGGCCAGACTGGCTCAAACCGGTTTTGACCGGCTCAAACCTGACTCAAACCGGCCCAGACCGGTTCAAATCGGTTTTGACAGGCTCAAACCGGACCAGACCGGCTCAAAACGAACCAGACTGGCTGAATCCGGTTTTGACCGGCTCAAACCGGACTAAAACCTGACCAGATCGGCTCAAACCGGGTCAAACCAGGCCAGACCCGCTCAAACAGATTTTGACCGGCTCAAACCGGAACGGACCAGACCACCTCAAAACGGACTCAAACATGATTTGACCGGCTCCAACCGGATCAAACCACAACCGACCGGCTCTTAGACTGGCTCAAACCGGTTTTAACCGTCTCATTACGGACCAGACTGCGTCTACCAGGTTTTGAACGGCTCAAACCGGACTCAAACCGGACCAGACCGGCTAAAAATGGTTTGAACCGGCTCAAACGAGACCAGACTGCCTCAAGCCGTATCAAACCGGACCAGAACGGCTCAAACCAGTTTTGACCGGCTCAAACCAGAGTCAAACGGGTTTTGACCAGATCAAATCAGGCCAGACCGGCTCAAACCGGTTTTGACCGGCTCAAACCGGACTCAAACCGAACCAGACCAGCTCAAAGCTTTTTTGACTGGCTCAAACCAGACTCAAACCGCACCAGACCGGCTCATACCGGTTTTGAACGGCTCAAATCGGACTCAAACTGGAACAGACCGGCTCAAGCTGGAACAGACCGGCTCAAACCGGCTAAAACTAGACCAGACCAGCTCAAACGGGCTCAAACCGGCCACGACGGTTTCCAACCAGTTTTGACAGGCTCAAACCGGACTAGACCTGCTCAAAACAAACCAGACCAGCTGAAACCAGTTTTTAACCGGTTCAAACCGGACTATAACGGGACCAGACCGGCTCATACCGTTTTTCCCCTTCTCAAACCAGACCAGACAGGCTCAAACCGGTTCAAACCAGACCAGACCGGCTCAAACCGGTTTTGAACGCCTGAAAGCAGACTCAAACCGGACCAGACCCTCTCAAACCTATTTTGACCGTATTAGCCCGACTCAAACCGCTTTTGACCGTCTCAAACCGAATCAGACCGGCTCAAACCGGTTTTGATCGGCTTAAACCGGACTCAAACCGGAACGGAAAAGACCGGCTCAAACCGGACTACAACCGGGTTTTACCGCCTCAAACCGGACTCAAATCCGAGCAGACCGGCTCAAACATGTTTTGACCGTATTAGACTGGCTCAAACCAGTTTTGACCAGCTCAAACCAGATGAGACGGTCTCAAACTGGTTTTCACCAGCTCAAACTGGACCAGACCGGAACAAACCGGACTCAAACCGGACTCAAACCGGACCAGACCGGCTCAAACCTGTTTTGACTGGCTCAAACCGGACTCAAACTGGAGCAGACGGGCTCAAACAGGTTTTGACCGGCTCAAACCAGAACGGACCAGACTGGCTCAAAACGGACTCAAACGTGTTTTGACCGTCTCCAACCGTATCAAACCGCACCAGATCTGCTCTTAGACTGGCTTAAACCGGTTTTAACTGTCTCATTACGGACCAGAACGGGTCTACCAGGTTTGGAACGGCTCAAACCAGACTCAAACCGGACCAGACCAGCTAAAACCGGTTTGAACCGGCTCAAACCAGACCAGACAGGCCCAAACCGGATCAAACCGGACCAGAACGGTTCAAACCAGTTTTGACCGGCTCAAACCAGTGTCAAACGGGTTTTGACCAGATCAAAACAGGCCAGACGGGCTCCAACCAGTTTTGACCGGCTCAAACCGGACTCAAACCGGACCAGATCGGCTCAAACCTGTTTTGACTGGGTCAAACCGGACTCAAACCGGACCAGACCGGCTCAAACCGGTTTTGATCGACTGAAACCAGACTCAAAGCGGACTAGACCATCTCAAAACGGTTTTGAACTGCTAAACCGGACTCAAACAGGAAGAGACCGGCTAAAACTGGCTCAAGCCAAACCAGACCAGCTCAAACTGGCTGAAACCAGACCAGAACATCTCAAACCGGTTTTCACAGGCTCAATCCGGACTCATACGTGTTTTGACCGGGTCAAACCAGGCCACACGGGCTCGAACCGGTTTGGACTGGCTCAAACCGGACTCAAACCGGCCCCGACCGGTTCCAACCGGTTTTGAGAGGCTCAAACCGGATCAGACCTGCTCAAAACAAACCAGACCAGCTGAAACCGGTTTTCACCGGCTCAAACCGGACTATAACGAGACCAGACCGGCTCAAACCGGTTTTCACCTTCTCAAACTAGACCAGACCTGCTCAAACCGGTTCAAACCAGACCAGATCGGCTCAAACCGGTTTTGAACGGCTGAAACCGGACTCAAAAGGGACCAGACAATCTCAAACCTCTTTTGACCGTATTAGACAGGCTCAAACAAGTTTTGTCCGTCTCAAACTGAAACAGACCGGCTCAAACTGGTTTTCATCGGCTTAAACCGGACTCAAACCGGAACGGAACAGACCGGCTCAAACCGGACTTAAACCGGTTTTTAGCGCTTCAAACCGGACTCAAATCCGAGCAGACGGGCTCAAACATATTTTGACCGTATTATACCGGCTCAAACCAGATTTGACTGGCTCAAACCGCACGAGACGGGCTCAAACCGGTTTTGACCGGCTCAAACTGCACCAGACCGGCACAAACCGGACTCAAACCGGACACAAACCGGACCAGACCGGCTCAGACCGGTTTTGACCGGCTCAATCCGGACTCAAACGGGTTTTGACCAGATCAAACCAGGCCGGACCGGCTCAAACCAATTTTGACCGGCTCAAACCGGGCTCAAACCGGACCAAAACGGCTCAAACCAGTTTTGACGGGCTCAAACCAGAGTCAAACGTGTTTTGACCAGATCAAACCAGGCCACACCGGCTGAAACCGGTTTTGACCGGCTCAAACTGGACTCTAACCGGACCAGACCGGCTCAAACCTGTTTTGACTGGCTCAAAAAGGACTCAAACCTGACTAGACTGGCTCAAAACGGTTTTGAACGGCTCAAACCCGACTCAAACATGAACAGACCGGCTCAAACAGGAACAGATGGGCTCAAATCGGCTCACACCAGACCAGACCGGCTCAAACCTTCTCAAACCGGACCAGAACATCTCAAACCGGTTTTCACTGGCTCAAACCGGACTCATATGGGTTTTGACCATATCAAACCAGGCCAGACCGGCTCAAACCGGTTTTGACCGGCTCAAACCGGACTCAAACCGGCCCAGACCGGTTCCAGTCGGTTTTGACAGGCTCAAACCGGACCAGACCGGCTCAAAACGAACCAGACCGGCTGAATCCGGTTTTGACCGGCTCAAACCGGACTAAAACCTGACCGGACCGGCTCAAACCGGGTCAAACCAGGCCAGACCGGCTCAAACAGATTTTGACGGGCTCAAACCGGAACGGACCAGACCACCTCAAAACGGACTCAAACATGATTTGACTGGCTCCAACCGGATAAAACCACACCCGACTGGCTATTAGACTGGCTCAAACCGGCTTTAACCATCTCATTACGGACCAGACCACGTCTACCAGGTTTTGAACGGCTCAAACCGGACTCAAACCGGACCAGACCGGCTAAAACTGGTTTGAACCGGCTCAAACGAGACCAGACTGCCTCAAGCCGTATCAAACCGGACCAGAACGGCTCAAACCAGTTTTGACCGGCTCAAACCACAGTCAAACGGGTTTTCACCAGATCCAATCAGGCCAGACCGGCTCAAACCGGTTTTGACCGGCTCAAACCGGACTCAAACCGAACCAGACCAGCTCAAAGCTTTTTTGACTGGCTCAAACCAGACTCAAACCGTACCAGACCGGCTCATACCGGTTTTGAACGGCTCAAATCGGACTCAAACTGGAACAGACCGGCTCAAGCAGGAACAGACCGGCTCAAACCGGCTAAAACTAGACCAGACCAGCTCAAACGGGCTCAAACCGGCCACGACCGTTTCCAACCAGTTTTGACAGGCTCAAACCGGACTAGACCTGCTCAAAACAAACCAGACCAGCTGAAACCAGTTTTAACCGGTTCAAACCGGACTATAAAGGGGCCAGAACGGCTCATACCGTTTTTCCCCTTCTAAAACCAGACCAGACAGGCTCAAACCGGTTCAAACCAGACCAGACCGGCTCAAACCGGTTTTGAACGGCTGAAACCAGACTCAAACCGGACCAGACCCTCTCAAACCTATTTTGACAGTATTAGCCCGACTCAAACCGCTTTTGACCGTCTCAAACCGAATCAGACCGGCCCAAACCGGTTTTGATCGGCTTAAACCGGACTCAAACCGGAACGGAAAAGACCGGCTCAAACCGGACTGAAACCGGGTTTTACCGCCTCAAACCGGACTCAAATCCGAGCAGACCGGCTCAAACATGTTTTGACCGTATTAGACTGGCTCAAACCAGTTTTGACGAGCTCAAACCAGATGAGACGGTCTCAAACCGGTTTTCACCGGCTCAAACTGGACCAGACCGGAACAAACCGGACTCAAACCGGACTCAAACTGGAGCAGACTGGCTCAAACAGGTTTTGACCGGCTCAAACCAGAACGGACCAGACCGGCTATAAACGGACTCAAACGTGTTTTGACCGGATCCAACCGTATCAAACCGCACCAGATCTGCTCTTAGACTGGCTCAAACCGGTTTTAACTGTCTCATTACGGACCAGACCGGGTCTACCAGGTTTTGAACGGCTCAAACCAGACTCAAACCGGACCAGACCAGCTAAAACCGGTTTGAACCGGCTCAAACCAGACCAGACAGGCCCAAACCGGATCAAACCGGACCAGAACGGTTCAAACCAGTTTTGACCGGCTCAAACCAGTGTCAAACGGGTTTTGACCAGATCAAAACAGGCCAGACGGGCTCAAACCAGTTTTGACCGGCTCAAACCGGACTCAAACCGGACCAGATCGCCTCAAACCTGTTTTGACTGGGTCAAACCGGACTCAAACCGGACCAGACCGGCTCAAACCGGTTTTGATCGGCTGAAACCAGACTCAAAGCGGACTAGACCGTCTCAAAACGGTTTTGAACTGCTAAACCGGACTCAAACAGGAAGAGACCGGCTAAAACTGGCTCAAGCCACACCAGACCAGCTCAAACTGGCTGAAACCAGACCAGAACATCTCAAAGCGGTTTTCACAGGCTCAATCCGGACTCATACGTGTTTTGACCGGGTCAAACCAGGCCACACGGGCTCGAACCCGTTTGGACCGGCTCAAACCGGACTCAAACCGGCCCCGACCGGTTCCAACCGGTTTTGAGAGGCTCAAACCGGATCAGACCTACTCAAAACAAACCAGACCAGCTGAAACCGGTTTTAACCGGCTCAAACCGGACTATAACGGGACCAGACCGGCTCAAACCGGTTTTCACCTTCTCAAACTAGACCAGACCTGCTCAAACCGGTTCAAACCAGACCAGATCGGCTCAACCCGGTTTTGAACGGCTGAAACCAGACTCAAAAGGGACCAGACAATCTCAAACCTCTTTTGACCGTATTAGACAGGCTCAAACCGGTTTTGACCGTCTCAAACTGAAACAGACCGGCTCAAACTGGTTTTGATCGGCTTAAACCGGACTCAAACTGGAACGGAACAGACCGGCTCAAACCGGACTTAAACCGGTTTTTAGCGCTTCAAACCGGACTCAAATCCGAGCAGACCGGCTCAAACATGTTTTGACCGTATTATACCGGCTCAAACCAGATTTGACTGGCTCAAACCACACGAGACGGGATCAAACCGGTTTTGACCGGCTCAAACTGCACCAGACCGGCACAAACCGGACTCAAACCGGACACAAACCGGACCAGACCGGCTCAGACCGGTTTTGACCGGCTCAATCCGGACTCAACCGGGTTTTGACCAGATCAAACCAGGCCGGACCGGCTCAAACCAATTTTGACCGGCTCAAACCGGGCTCAAACCGGACCAAAACGGCTCAAACCAGTTTTGACGGGCTCAAACCAGAGTCAAACGTGTTTTGACCAGATCAAACCAGGCCACACCGGCTGAAACCGGTTTTGACCGGCTCAAACTGGACTCTAACCGGACCAGACCGGCTCAAACCTGTTTTCACTGGCTCAAAAAGGACTCAAACCTGACTAGACCGGCTCAAAATGGTTTTGAACGGCTCAAACCAGACTCAAACATGAACAGACCGGCTCAAACAGGAACAGATGGGCTCAAATCGGCTCACACCAGACCAGACCGGCTCAAACCTTCTCAAACCGGACCAGAACATCTCAAACCGGTTTTCACTGGCTCAAACCGGACTCATATGGGTTTTGACCATATCAAACCAGGCCAGACCGGCTCAAACCGGTTTTGACCGGCTCAAACCGGACTCAAACCGGCCCAGACTGGTTCCAGTCGTTTTTGACAGGCTCAAACCGGACCAGACCGGCTCAAAACGAACCAGACCGGCTGAATCCGGTTTTGACCGGCTCAAACCGGACTAAAACCTGACCGGACCGGCTCAAACCGGGTCAAACCAGGCCAGACCGGCTCAAACAGATTTTGACGGGCTCAAACCGGAACGGAACAGACCACCTCAAAACGGACTCAAACATGATTTGACCGGCTCCAACCGGATCAAACCACACCCGACCGGCTCTTAGACTGGCTCAAACCGGCTTTAACCGTCTCATTACGGACCAGACCGCGTCTACCAGGTTTTGAACGGCTCAAACCGGACTCAAACCGGACCAGACCGGCTAAAACTGGTTTGAACCAGCTCAAACGAGACCAGACTGCCTCAAGCCGTATCAAACCGGACCAGAACGGCTCAAACCAGTTTTGACCGGCTCAAACCAGAGTCAAACGGGTTTTGACCAGATCAAATCAGGCCAGACCGGCTCAAACCGGTTTTGACCGGCTCAAACCGGACTCAAACCGAACCAGACCAGCTCAAAGCTTTTTTGACTGGCTCAAACCAGACTCAAACCGTACCAGACCGGCTCATACCGGTTTTGAACGGCTCAAATCGGACTCAAACTGGAACAGACCGGCTCAAGCAGGAACAGACCGGCTCAAACCGGCTAAAACTAGACCAGACCAGCTCAAACGGGCTCAAACCAGCCACGACCGTTTCCAACCAGTTTTGACAGGCTCAAACCGGACTAGACCTGCTCAAAACAAACCAGACCAGCTGAAACCAGTTTTAACCGGTTCAAACCGGACTATAACGGGACCAGACCGGCTCATACCGTTTTTCCCCTTCTCAAACCAGACCAGACAGGCTCAAACCGGTTCAAACCAGACCAGACCGGCTCAAACCGGTTTTGAACGGCTGAAACCAGACTCAAACCGGACCAGATCCTCTCAAACCTATTTTGACCGTATTAGCCCGACTCAAACCGCTTTTGACCGTCTCAAACCGAATCAGACCGGCTCAAACCGGTTTTGATCGGCTTAAACCGGACTCAAACCGGAACGGAAAAGACCGGCTCAAACCGGACTGAAACCGGGTTTTACCGCCTCAAACCGGACTCAAATCCGAGCAGACCGGTTCAAACATGTTTTGACCGTATTATACTGGCTCAAACCAGTTTTGACCAGCTCAAACCGGATGAGACGGTCTCAAACCGGTTTTCACCGGCTCAAACTGGACCAGACCGGAACAAACCGGACTCAAACCGGACTCAAACCGGACCAGACCGGCTCAAACCTGTTTTGACTGGCTCAAACCGGACTCAAACTGGAGCAGACTGGCTCAAACAGGTTTTGACCGGCTCAAACCAGAGCGGACCAGACCGGCTCAAAACAGACTCAAACGTGTTTTGACCGGCTCCAACCGTATCAAACCGCACCCGACCGGCTCTTAGACTGGCTCAAACCGGTTTTAACCGTCTCATTACGGACCAGACCGCGTCTACCAGGTTTTGAACGGCTCAAACCAGACTCAAACCGGACCAGACCAGCTAAAACCGGTTTGAACCGGCTCAAACCAGACCAGACTGGCCCAAACCGGATCAAACCGGACCAGAAAGGTTCAAACCAGTTTTGACCGGCTCAAACCAGTGTCAAACGGGTTTTGACCAGATCAAAACAGGCCAGACGGGCTCAAACCAGTTTTGACCGGCTCAAACCGGACTCAAACCGGACCAGATCGGCTCAAACCTGCTTTGACTGGGTCAAACCGGACTCAAACCGGACCAGACCGGCTCAAACCGGTTTTGATCGGCTGAAACCAGACTCAAAGCGGACTAGACCGTCTCAAAACCGTTTTGAACTGCTAAACCGGACTCAAACAGGAAGAGACCGGCTAAAACTGGCTCAAGCCACACCAGACCAGCTCAAACTGGCTGAAACCAGACCAGAACATCTCAAAGCGGTTTTCACAGGCTCAATCCGGACTCATACGTGTTTTGACCGGGTCAAACCAGGCCACACGGGCTCGAACCGGTTTGGACCGGCTCAAACCGGACTCAAACCGGCCCCGACCGGTTCCAACCGGTTTTGAGAGGCTCAAACCGGATCAGACCTGCTCAAAACAAACCAGACCAGCTGAAACCGGTTTTAACCGGCTCAAACCGGACTATAACGGGACCAGACCGGCTCAAACCGGTTTTCACCTTCTCAAACTAGACCAAAAATGCTCAAACCGGTTCAAACCAGACCAGATCGGCTCAAACCGGTTTTGAACGGCTGAAACCGGACTCAAAAGGGACCAGACAATCTCAAACCTCTTTTGACCGTATTAGACAGGCTCAAACCGGTTTTGACCGTCTCAAACTGAAACAGACCGGCTCAAACTGATTTTGATCGGCTTAAACCGGACTCAAACTGGAACGGAACAGACCAGCTCAAACCGGACTTAAACCGGTTTTTAGCGCTTCAAACCGGACTCAAATCCGAGCAGACCGGCTCAAACATGTTTTGACCGTATTATACCGGCTCAAACCAGATTTGACTGGCTCAAACCACACGAGACGGGCTCAAACCGGTTTTGACCGGCTCAAACTGCACCAGACCGGCACAAACCGGACTCAAACCGGACACAAACCGGACCAGACCGGCTCAGACCGGTTTTGACCGGCTCAATCCGGACTCAACCGGGTTTTGACCAGATCAAACCAGGCCGGACCGGCTCAAACCAATTTTGACCGGCTCAAACCGTGCTCAAACCGGACCAAAACGGCTCAAACCAGTTTTGACGGGCTCAAACCAGAGTCAAACGTGTTTTGACCAGATCAAACCAGGCCACACCGGCTGAACCCGGTTTTGACCGGCTCAAACTGGACTCTAACCGGACCAGACCGGCTCAAACCTGTTTTGACTGGCTCAAAAAGGACTCAAACCTGACTAGACCGGCTCAAATCGGTTTTGAACGGCTCAAACCGGACTCAAACATGAACAGACCAGCTCAAACAGGAACAGATGGGCTCAAATCGGCTCACACCAGACCAGACCGGCTCAAACCGTCTCAAACCGGACCAGAACATCTCAAACCGGTTTTCACTGGCTCAAACCGGACTCATATGGGTTTTGACCATATCAAACCAGGCCAGACCGGCTCAAACCGGTTTTGACCGGCTCAAACCAGACTCAAACCGGCCCAGACCGGTTCCAATCGGTTTTGACAGGCTCAAACCGGACCAGACCGGCTCAAAACGAACCAGACTGGCTGAATCCGGTTTTGACCGGCTCAAACCGGACTAAAACCTGACCGGACCGGCTCAAACCGGGTCAAACCAGGCCAGACCGGCTCAAACAGATTTTGACAGGCTCAAACCGGAACGGACCAGACCACCTCAAAACGGACTCAAACATGATTTGACCGGCTCCAACCGGATCAAACCACACCCGACCGGCTCTTAGACTGGCTCAAACCGGCTTTAACCGTCTCATTACGGACCAGACCGCGTCTACCAGGTTTTGAACGGCTCAAACCGGACTCAAACCGGACCAGACCGGCTAAAACTGGTTTGAACTGGCTCAAACGAGACCAGACTGCCTCAAGCCGTATCAAACCGGACCAGAACGACTCAAACCAGTTTTGACCGGCTCAAACCAGAGTCAAACGGGTTTTGACCAGATCAAATCAGGCCAGACCGGCTCAAACCGGTTTTGACCGGCTCAAACCGGACTCAAACCGAACCAGACCAGCTCAAAGCTTTTTTGACTGGCTCAAACCAGACTCAAACCGTACCAGACCGGCTCATACCGGTTTTGAACGGCTCAAATCGGACTCAAACTGGAACAGACCGGCTCAAGCAGGAACAGACCGGCTCAAACCGGCTAAAACTAGACCAGACCAGCTCAAACGGGCTCAAACCGGCCACGACCGTTTCCAACCAGTTTTGACAGGCTCAAACCGGACTAGACCTGCTCAAAACAAACCAGACCAGCTGAAACCAGTTTTAACCGGTTCAAACCGGACTATAAAGGGGCCAGAACGGCTCATACCGTTTTTCCCCTTCTCAAACCAGACCAGACAGGCTCAAACCGGTTCAAACCAGACCAGACCGGCTCAAACCGGTTTTGAACGGCTGAAACCAGACTCAAACCGGACCAGACCCTCTCAAACCTATTTTGACCGTATTAGCCCGACTCAAACCGCTTTTGCCCGTCTCAAACCGAATCA
>NW_027327103.1:0-21626 GCF_047675955.1 Chlorocebus sabaeus | reverse complement strand
TTTTGACCGGGTCAAACCAGGCCACACGGGCTCGAACCGGTTTGGACCGGCTCAAACCGGACTCAAACCGGCCCCGACCGGTTCCAACCGGTTTTGAGAGGCTCAAACCGGATCAGACCTGCTCAAAACAAACCAGACCAGCTGAAACCGGTTTTAACCGGCTCAAACCGGACTATAACGGGACCAGACCGGCTCAAACCGGTTTTCACCTTCTCAAACTAGACCAGACGTGCTCAAACCGGTTCAAACCAGACCAGATCGGCTCAAACCGGTTTTGAACGGCTGAAACCGGACTCAAAAGGGACCAGACAATCTCAAACCTCTTTTGACCGTATTAGACAGGCTCAAACCGGTTTTGACCGTCTCAAACTGAAACAGACCGGCTCAAACTGGTTTTGATCGGCTTAAACCGGACTCAAACCGGAACGGAACAGACCGGCTCAAACCGGACTTAAACCGGTTTTTAGCGCTTCAAACCGGACTCAAATCCGAGCAGACCGGCTCAAACATGTTTTGACCGTATTATACCGGCTCAAACCAGATTTGACTGGCTCAAACCGCACGAGACGGGCTCAAACCGGTTTTGACCGGCTCAAACTGCACCAGACCGGCACAAACCGGACTCAAACCGGACACAAACCGGACCAGACCGGCTCAGACCGGTTTTGACCGGCTCAATCCGGACTCAAACGGGTTTTGACCAGATCAAACCAGGCCGGACCGGCTCAAACCAATTTTGACCGGCTCAAACCGGGCTCAAACCGGACCAAAACGGCTCAAACCAGTTTTGACGGGCTCAAACCAGAGTCAAACGTGTTTTGACCAGATCAAACCAGGCCACACCGGCTGAAACCGGTTTTGACCGGCTCAAACTGGACTCTAACCGGACCAGACCGGCTCAAACCTGTTTTGACTGGCTCAAAAAGGACTCAAACCTGACTAGACCGGCTCAAAACGGTTTTGAACGGCTCAAACCGGACTCAAACAGGAACAGACCTGCTCAAACAGGAACAGATGGGCTCAAGTCGGCTCACACCAGACCAGACCGGCTCAAACCTTCTCAAACCGGACCAGAACATCTCAAACCGGTTTTCACTGGCTCAAACCGGACTCATATGGGTTTTGACCATATCAAACCAGGCCAGACCGGCTCAAACCGGTTTTGACCGGCTCAAACCGGACTCAAACCGGCCCAGACCGGTTCCACTCGGTTTTGACAGGCTCAAACCGGACCAGACCGGCTCAAAACGAACCAGACCGGCTGAATCCGGTTTTGACCGGCTCAAACCGGACTAAAACCTGACCGGACCGGCTCAAACCGGGTCAAACCAGGCCAGACCGGCTCAAACAGGTTTTGACCGGCTCAAACCGGAACGGACCAGACCACCTCAAAACGGACTCAAACATGGTTTGACCGGCTCCAACCGGATCAAACCACACCCCACCGGCTCTTAGACTGGCTCAAACCGGTTTTAACCGTCTCATTACGGACCAGACCGGGTCTACCAGGTTTTGAACGGCTCAAACCGGACTCAAACCGGACCAGACCGGCTAAAACTGGTTTGAACCGGCTCAAACGAGACCAGACTGCCTCAAGCCGTATCAAACCGGACCAGAACGGCTCAAACCGGTTTTGACCGGCTCAAACCAGAGTCAAACGGGTTTTGACCAGATCAAATCAGGCCAGACCGGCTCAAACCGGTTTTGACCGGCTCAAACCGGACTCAAACCGAACCAGACCAGCTCAAAGCTTTTTTGACTGGCTCAAACCAGACTCAAACCGTACCAGACCGGCTCATACCGGTTTTGAGCGGCTCAAATCGGACTCAAACTGGAACAGACCGGCTCAAGCAGGAACAGACCGGCTCAAACCGGCTAAAACTAGACCAGACCAGCTCAAACGGGCTCAAACCGGCCACGACCGTTTCCAACCAGTTTTGACAGGCTCAAACCGGACTAGACCTGCTCAAAACAAACCAGACCAGCTGAAACCAGCTTTAACCGGTTCAAACCGGACTATAACGGGACCAGACCGGCTCATACCGTTTTTCCCCTTCTCGCACCAGACCAGACAGGCTCAAACCGGTTCAAACCAGACCAGACCGGCTCAAACCGGTTTTGAACGGCTGAAACCAGACTCAAACCGGACCAGACCCTCTCAAACCTATTTTGACCGTATTAGCCCGACTCAAACCGCTTTTGACCGTCTCAAACCGAATCAGACCGGCTCAAACCGGTTTTGATCGGCTTAAACCGGACTCAAACCGGAACGGAAAAGACCGGCTCAAACCGGACCGAAACCGGGTTTTACCGCCTCAAACCGGACTCAAATCCGAGCAGACCGGCTCAAACATGTTTTGACCGTATTAGACTGGCTCAAACCAGTTTTGACCAGCTCAAACCGGATGAGACGGTCTCAAACCGGTTTTCACCGGCTCATACTGGACCAGACCGGAACAAACCGGACTCAAACCGGACTCAAACCGGACCAGACCGGCTCAAACCTGTTTTGACTGGCTCAAACCGGACTCAAACTGGAGCAGACTGGCTCAAACAGGTTTTGACCGGCTCAAACCAGAACGGACCAGACCGGCTCAAAACGGACTCAAACGTGTTTTGACCGGCTCCAACCGTATCAAACCGCACCAGATCTGCTCTTAGACTGGCTCAAACCGGTTTTAACCGTCTCATTACGGACCAGACCGGGTCTACCAGGTTTTGAACGGCTCAAACCAGACTCAAACCGGACCAGACCGGCTAAAACCGCTTTGAACCGGCTCAAACCAGACCAGACAGGCCCAAACCGGATCAAACCGGACCAGAACGGTTCAAACCAGTTTTGACCGGCTCAAACCAGTGTCAAACGGGTTTTGACCAGATCAAAACAGGCCAGACGGGCTCCAACCAGTTTTGACCGGCTCAAACCGGACTCAAACCGGACCAGACCGGCTCAAACCGGTTTTGATCGGCTTAAACCGGACTCAAACCGGAACGGAAAAGACCGGCTCAAACCACACTGAAACCGGGTTTTACCGCCTCAAACCGGACTCAAATCCGAGCAGACCGGCTCAAACATGTTTTGACCGTATTAGACTGGCTCAAACCAGTTTTGACCAGCTCAAACCGGATGAGACGGTCTCAAACCGGTTTTCACCGGCTCAAACTGGACCAGACTGGAACAAACCGGACTCAAACCGGACTCAAACCGGACCAGACCGGCTCAAACCTGTTTTGACTGGCTCAAACCCGAACCTGTTTTGACTGGCTCAAACCCGACTCAAACTTTAGCAGACTGGCTCAAACAGGTTTTGACCGGCTCAAACCAGAACGGACCAGACCGGCTCAAAACGGACTCAAAAGTGTTTTGACCGTCTCCAACCGTATCAAACCGCACCAGATCTGCTCTTAGACTGGCTCAAACCGGTTTTAACCGTCTCATTACGGACCAGACCGGGTCTACCAGGTTTTGAACGGCTCAAACCAGACTCAAACCGAACCAGACCGGCTAAAACCGGTTTGAACCGGCTCAAACCAGACCAGACAGGCCCAAACCGGATCAAACCGGACCAGAACGGTTCAAACCAGTTTTGACCGGCTCAAACCAGTGTCAAACGGGTTTTGACCAGATCAAAACAGGCCAGACGGGCTCCAACCACTTTTGACCGGCTCAAGCCGGACTCAAACCGGACCAGATCGGCTCAAACCTGTTTTGACTGGGTCAAACCGGACTCAAACCGGACCAGACCGGCTCAAACCGGTTTTGATCAGCTGAAACCAGACTCAAAGCGGACTAGACCGTCTCAAAACGGTTTTGAACTGCTAAACGGGACTCAAACAGGAAGAGACCGGCTAAAACTGGCTCAAGCCACACCAGACCAGCTCAAACTGGCTGAAACCAGACCAGAACATCTCAAACCGGTTTTCACAGGCTCAATCCGGACTCATACGTGTTTTGACCGGGTCAAACCAGGCCACACGGGCTCGAACCGGTTTGGACCGGCTCAAACCGGACTCAAACCGGCCCCGACCGGTTCCAACCGGTTTTGAGAGGCTCAAACCGGATCAGACCTGCTCAAAACAAACCAGACCAGCTGAAACCGGTTTTAACCGGCTCAAACCGGACTATAACGGGACCAGACCGGCTCAAACCGGTTTTCACCTTCTCAAACTAGACCAGACCTGCTCAAACCGGTTCAAACCAGACCAGATCGGCTCAAACCGGTTTTGAACGGCTGAAACCGGACTCAAAAGGGACCAGACAATCTCAAACCTCTTTTGACCGTATTAGACAGGCTCAAACCGGTTTTGACCGTCTCAAACTGAAACAGACCGGCTCAAACTGGTTTTGATCGGCTTAAACCGGACTCAAACCGGAACGGAACAGACCGGCTCAAACCGGACTTAAACCGGTTTTTAGCGCTTCAAACCGGACTCAAATCCGAGCAGACCGGCTCAAACATGTTTTGACCGTATTATACCGGCTCAAACCAGATTTGACTGGCTCAAACCGCACGAGACGGGCTCAAACCGGTTTTGACCGGCTCAAACTGCACCAGACCGGCACAAACCGGACTCAAACCGGACACAAACCGGACCAGACCGGCTCAGACCGGTTTTGACCGGCTCAATCCGGACTCAAACGGGTTTTGACCAGATCAAACCAGGCCGGACCGGCTCAAACCAATTTTGACCGGCTCAAACCGGGCTCAAACCGGACCAAAACGGCTCAAACCAGTTTTGACGGGCTCAAACCAGAGTCAAACGTGTTTTGACCAGATCAAACCAGGCCACACCGGCTGAAACCGGTTTTGACCGGCTCAAACTGGACTCTAACCGGACCAGACCGGCTCAAACCTGTTTTGACTGGCTCAAAAAGGACTCAAACCTGACTAGACCGGCTCAAAACGGTTTTGAACGGCTCAAACCGGACTCAAACAGGAACAGACCTGCTCAAACAGGAACAGATGGGCTCAAGTCGGCTCACACCAGACCAGACCGGCTCAAACCTTCTCAAACCGGACCAGAACATCTCAAACCGGTTTTCACTGGCTCAAACCGGACTCATATGGGTTTTGACCATATCAAACCAGGCCAGACCGGCTCAAACCGGTTTTGACCGGCTCAAACCGGACTCAAACCGGCCCAGACCGGTTCCAATCGGTTTTGACAGGCTCAAACCGGACCAGACCGGCTCAAAACGAACCAGACCGGCTGAATCCGGTTTTGACCGGCTCAAACCGGACTAAAACCTGACCGGACCGGCTCAAACCGGGTCAAACCAGGCCAGACCGGCTCAAACAGGTTTTGACCGGCTCAAACCGGAACGGACCAGACCACCTCAAAACGGACTCAAACATGGTTTGACCGGCTCCAACCGGATCAAACCACACCCCACCGGCTCTTAGACTGGCTCAAACCGGTTTTAACCGTCTCATTACGGACCAGACCGGGTCTACCAGGTTTTGAACGGCTCAAACCGGACTCAAACCGGACCAGACCGGCTAAAACCGCTTTGAACCGGCTCAAACCAGACCAGACAGGCCCAAACCGGATCAAACCGGACCAGAACGGTTCAAACCAGTTTTGACCGGCTCAAACCAGTGTCAAACGGGTTTTGACCAGATCAAAACAGGCCAGACGGGCTCCAACCACTTTTGACCGGCTCAAGCCGGACTCAAACCGGACCAGATCGGCTCAAACCTGTTTTGACTGGGTCAAACCGGACTCAAACCGGACCAGACCGGCTCAAACCGGTTTTGATCAGCTGAAACCAGACTCAAAGCGGACTAGACCGTCTCAAAACGGTTTTGAACTGCTAAACCGGACTCAAACAGGAAGAGACCGGCTAAAACTGCCTCAAGCCACACCAGACCAGCTCAAACTGGCTGAAACCAGACCAGAACATCTCAAACCGGTTTTCACAGGCTCAATCCGGACTCATACGTGTTTTGACCGGGTCAAACCAGGCCACACGGGCTCGAACCGGTTTGGACCGGCTCAAACCGGACTCAAACCGGCCCCGACCGGTTCCAACCGGTTTTGAGAGGCTCAAACCGGATCAGACCTGCTCAAAACAAACCAGACCAGCTGAAACCGGTTTTAACCGGCTCAAACCGGACTATAACGGGACCAGACCGGCTCAAACCGGTTTTCACCTTCTCAAACTAGACCAGACCTGCTCAAACCGGTTCAAACCAGACCAGATCGGCTCAAACCGGTTTTGAACGGCTGAAACCGGACTCAAAAGGGACCAGACAATCTCAAACCTCTTTTGACCGTATTAGACAGGCTCAAACCGGTTTTGACCGTCTCAAACTGAAACAGACCGGCTCAAACTGGTTTTGATCGGCTTAAACCGGACTCAAACCGGAACGGAACAGACCGGCTCAAACCGGACTTAAACCGGTTTTTAGCGCTTCAAACCGGACTCAAATCCGAGCAGACCGGCTCAAACATGTTTTGACCGTATTATACCGGCTCAAACCAGATTTGACTGGCTCAAACCGCACGAGACGGGCTCAAACCGGTTTTGACCGGCTCAAACTGCACCAGACCGGCACAAACCGGACTCAAACCGGACACAAACCGGACCAGACCGGCTCAGACCGGTTTTGACCGGCTCAATCCGGACTCAAACGGGTTTTGACCAGATCAAACCAGGCCGGACCGGCTCAAACCAATTTTGACCGGCTCAAACCGGGCTCAAACCGGACCAAAACGGCTCAAACCAGTTTTGACGGGCTCAAACCAGAGTCAAACGTGTTTTGACCAGATCAAACCAGGCCACACCGGCTGAAACCGGTTTTGACCGGCTCAAACTGGACTCTAACCAGACCAGACCGGCTCAAACCTGTTTTGACTGGCTCAAAAAGGACTAAAACCTGACTAGACCGGCTCAAAACGGTTTTGAACGGCTCAAACCGGACTCAAACAGGAACAGACCTGCTCAAACAGGAACAGATGGGCTCAAGTCGGCTCACACCAGACCAGACCGGCTCAAACCTTCTCAAACCGGACCAGAACATCTCAAACCGGTTTTCACTGGCTCAAACCGGACTCATATGGGTTTTGACCATATCAAACCAGGCCAGACCGGCTCAAACCGGTTTTGACCGGCTCAAACCGGACTCAAACCGGCCCAGACCGGTTCCAATCGGTTTTGACAGGCTCAAACCGGACCAGACCGGCTCAAAACGAACCAGACCGGCTGAATCCGGTTTTGACCGGCTCAAACCGGACTAAAACCTGACCGGACCGGCTCAAACCGGGTCAAACCAGGCCAGACCGGCTCAAACAGGTTTTGACCGGCTCAAACCGGAACGGACCAGACCACCTCAAAACGGACTCAAACATGGTTTGACCGGCTCCAACCGGATCAAACCACACCCCACCGGCTCTTAGACTGGCTCAAACCGGTTTTAACCGTCTCATTACGGACCAGACCGGGTCTACCAGGTTTTGAACGGCTCAAACCGGACTCAAACCGGACCAGACCGGCTAAAACTGGTTTGAACCGGCTCAAACGAGACCAGACTGCCTCAAGCCGTATCAAACCGGACCAGAACGGCTCAAACCGGTTTTGACCGGCTCAAACCAGAGTCAAACGGGTTTTGACCAGATCAAATCAGGCCAGACCGGCTCAAACCGGTTTTGACCGGCTCAAACCGGACTCAAACCGAACCAGACCAGCTCAAAGCTTTTTTGACTGGCTCAAACCAGACTCAAACCGTACCAGACCGGCTCATACCGGTTTTGAGCGGCTCAAATCGGACTCAAACTGGAACAGACCGGCTCAAGCAGGAACAGACCGGCTCAAACCGGCTAAAGCTAGACCAGACCAGCTCAAACGGGCTCAAACCGGCCACGACCGTTTCCAACCAGTTTTGACAGGCTCAAACCGGACTAGACCTGCTCTAAACAAACCAGACCAGCTGAAACCAGCTTTAACCGGTTCAAACCGGACTATAACGGGACCAGACCGGCTCATACCGTTTTTCCCCTTCTCAAACCAGACCAGACAGGCTCAAACCGGTTCAAACCAGACCAGACCGGCTCAAACCGGTTTTGAACGGCTGAAACCAGACTCAAACCGGACCAGACCCTCTCAAACCTATTTTGACCGTATTAGCCCGACTCAAACCGCTTTTGACCGTCTCAAACCGAATCAGACCGGCTCAAACCGGTTTTGATCGGCTTAAACCGGACTCAAACCGGAACGGAAAAGACCGGCTCAAACCGGACCGAAACCGGGTTTTACCGCCTCAAACCGGACTCAAATCCGAGCAGACCGGCTCAAACATGTTTTGACCGTATTAGACTGGCTCAAACCAGTTTTGACCAGCTCAAACCGGATGAGACGGTCTCAAACCGGTTTTCACCGGCTCATACTGGACCAGACCGGAACAAACCGGACTCAAACCGGACTCAAACCGGACCAGACCGGCTCAAACCTGTTTTGACTGGCTCAAACTGGACTCAAACTGGAGCAGACTGGCTCAAACAGGTTTTGACCGGCTCAAACCAGAACGGACCAGACCGGCTCAAAACGGACTCAAACGTGTTTTGACCGGCTCCAACCGTATCAAACCGCACCAGATCTGCTCTTAGACTGGCTCAAACCGGTTTTACCCGTCTCATTACGGACCAGACCGGGTCTACCAGGTTTTGAACGGCTCAAACCAGACTCAAACCGGACCAGACCGGCTAAAACCGCTTTGAACCGGCTCAAACCAGACCAGACAGGCCCAAACCGGATCAAACCGGACCAGAACGGTTCAAACCAGTTTTGACCGGCTCAAACCAGTGTCAAACGGGTTTTGACCAGATCAAAACAGGCCAGACGGGCTCCAACCAGTTTTGACCGGCTCACACCGGACTCAAACCGGACCAGACCGGCTCAAACCGGTTTTGATCGGCTTAAACCGGACTCAAACCGGAACGGAAAAGACCGGCTCAAACCACACTGAAACCGGGTTTTACCGCCTCAAACCGGACTCAAATCCGAGCAGACCGGCTCAAACATGTTTTGACCGTATTAGACTGGCTCAAACCAGTTTTGACCAGCTCAAACCGGATGAGACGGTCTCAAACCGGTTTTCACCGGCTCAAACTGGACCAGACTGGAACAAACCGGACTCAAACCGGACTCAAACCGGACCAGACCGGCTCAAACCTGTTTTGACTGGCTCAAACCCGAACCTGTTTTGACTGGCTCAAACCCGACTCAAACTTTAGCAGACTGGCTCAAACAGGTTTTGACCGGCTCAAACCAGAACGGACCAGACCGGCTCAAAACGGACTCAAAAGTGTTTTGACCGTCTCCAACCGTATCAAACCGCACCAGATCTGCTCTTAGACTGGCTCAAACCGGTTTTAACCGTCTCATTACGGACCAGACCGGGTCTACCAGGTTTTGAACGGCTCAAACCAGACTCAAACCGAACCAGACCGGCTAAAACCGGTTTGAACCGGCTCAAACCAGACCAGACAGGCCCAAACCGGATCAAACCGGACCAGAACGGTTCAAACCAGTTTTGACCGGCTCAAACCAGTGTCAAACGGGTTTTGACCAGATCAAAACAGGCCAGACGGGCTCCAACCACTTTTGACCGGCTCAAGCCGGACTCAAACCGGACCAGATCGGCTCAAACCTGTTTTGACTGGGTCAAACCGGACTCAAACCGGACCAGACCGGCTCAAACAGGTTTTGATCAGCTGAAACCAGACTCAAAGCGGACTAGACCGTCTCAAAACGGTTTTGAACTGCTAAACGGGACTCAAACAGGAAGAGACCGGCTAAAACTGGCTCAAGCCACACCAGACCAGCTCAAACTGGCTGAAACCAGACCAGAACATCTCAAACCGGTTTTCACAGGCTCAATCCGGACTCATACGTGTTTTGACCGGGTCAAACCAGGCCACACGGGCTCGAACCGGTTTGGACCGGCTCAAACCGGACTCAAACCGGCCCCGACCAGTTCCAACCGGTTTTGAGAGGCTCAAACCGGATCAGACCTGCTCAAAACAAACCAGACCAGCTGAAACCGGTTTTAACCGGCTCAAACCGGACTATAACGGGACCAGACCGGCTCAAACCGGTTTTCACCTTCTCAAACTAGACCAGACCTGCTCAAACCGGTTCAAACCAGACCAGATCGGCTCAAACCGGTTTTGAACGGCTGAAACCGGACTCAAAAGGGACCAGACAATCTCAAACCTCTTTTGACCGTATTAGACAGGCTCAAACCGGTTTTGACCGTCTCAAACTGAAACAGACCGGCTCAAACTGGTTTTGATCGGCTTAAACCGGACTCAAACCGGAACGGAACAGACCGGCTCAAACCGGACTTAAACCGGTTTTTTAGCGCTTCAAACCGGACTCAAATCCGAGCAGACCGGCTCAAACATGTTTTGACCGTATTATACCGGCTCAAACCAGATTTGACTGGCTCAAACCGCACGAGACGGGCTCAAACCGGTTTTGACCGGCTCAAACTGCACCAGACCGGCACAAACCGGACTCAAACCGGACACAAACCGGACCAGACCGGCTCAGACCGGTTTTGACCGGCTCAATCCGGACTCAAACGGGTTTTGACCAGATCAAACCAGGCCGGACCGGCTCAAACCAATTTTGACCGGCTCAAACCGGGCTCAAACCGGACCAAAACGGCTCAAACCAGTTTTGACGGGCTCAAACCAGAGTCAAACGTGTTTTGACCAGATCAAACCAGGCCACACCGGCTGAAACCGGTTTTGACCGGCTCAAACTGGACTCTAACCGGACCAGACCGGCTCAAACCTGTTTTGACTGGCTCAAAAAGGACTCAAACCTGACTAGACCGGCTCAAAACGGTTTTGAACGGCTCAAACCGGACTCAAACAGGAACAGACCTGCTCAAACAGGAACAGATGGGCTCAAGTCGGCTCACACCAGACCAGACCGGCTCAAACCTTCTCAAACCGGACCAGAACATCTCAAACCGGTTTTCACTGGCTCAAACCGGACTCATATGGGTTTTGACCATATCAAACCAGGCCAGACCGGCTCAAACCGGTTTTGACCGGCTCAAACCGGACTCAAACCGGCCCAGACCGGTTCCAATCGGTTTTGACAGGCTCAAACCGGACCAGACCGGCTCAAAACGAACCAGACCGGCTGAATCCGGTTTTGACCGGCTCAAACCGGACTAAAACCTGACCGGACCGGCTCAAACCGGGTCAAACCAGGCCAGACCGGCTCAAACAGGTTTTGACCGGCTCAAACCGGAACGGACCAGACCACCTCAAAACGGACTCAAACATGGTTTGACCGGCTCCAACCGGATCAAACCACACCCCACCGGCTCTTAGACTGGCTCAAACCGGTTTTAACCGTCTCATTACGGACCAGACCGGGTCTACCAGGTTTTGAACGGCTCAAACCGGACTCAAACCGGACCAGACCGGCTAAAACTGGTTTGAACCGGCTCAAACGAGACCAGACTGCCTCAAGCCGTATCAAACCGGACCAGAACGGCTCAAACCGGTTTTGACCGGCTCAAACCAGAGTCAAACGGGTTTTGACCAGATCAAATCAGGCCAGACCGGCTCAAACCGGTTTTGACCGGCTCAAACCGGACTCAAACCGAACCAGACCAGCTCAAAGCTTTTTTGACTGGCTCAAACCAGACTCAAACCGTACCAGACCGGCTCATACCGGTTTTGAGCGGCTCAAATCGGACTCAAACTGGAACAGACCGGCTCAAGCAGGAACAGACCGGCTCAAACCGGCTAAAACTAGACCAGACCAGCTCAAACGGGCTCAAACCGGCCACGACCGTTTCCAACCAGTTTTGACAGGCTCAAACCGGACTAGACCTGCTCTAAACAAACCAGACCAGCTGAAACCAGCTTTAACCGGTTCAAACCGGACTATAACGGGACCAGACCGGCTCATACCGTTTTTCCCCTTCTCAAACCAGACCAGACAGGCTCAAACCGGTTCAAACCAGACCAGACCGGCTCAAACCGGTTTTGAACGGCTGAAACCAGACTCAAACCGGACCAGACCCTCTCAAACCTATTTTGACCGTATTAGCCCGACTCAAACCGCTTTTGACCGTCTCAAACCGAATCAGACCGGCTCAAACCGGTTTTGATCGGCTTAAACCGGACTCAAACCGGAACGGAAAAGACCGGCTCAAACCGGACCGAAACCGGGTTTTACCGCCTCAAACCGGACTCAAATCCGAGCAGACCGGCTCAAACATGTTTTGACCGTATTAGACTGGCTCAAACCAGTTTTGACCAGCTCAAACCGGATGAGACGGTCTCAAACCGGTTTTCACCGGCTCATACTGGACCAGACCGGAACAAACCGGACTCAAACCGGACTCAAACCGGACCAGACCGGCTCAAACCTGTTTTGACTGGCTCAAACTGGACTCAAACTGGAGCAGACTGGCTCAAACAGGTTTTGACCGGCTCAAACCAGAACGGACCAGACCGGCTCAAAACGGACTCAAACGTGTTTTGACCGGCTCCAACCGTATCAAACCGCACCAGATCTGCTCTTAGACTGGCTCAAACCGGTTTTAACCGTCTCATTACGGACCAGACCGGGTCTACCAGGTTTTGAACGGCTCAAACCAGACTCAAACCGGACCAGACCGGCTAAAACCGCTTTGAACCGGCTCAAACCAGACCAGACAGGCCCAAACCGGATCAAACCGGACCAGAACGGTTCAAACCAGTTTTGACCGGCTCAAACCAGTGTCAAACGGGTTTTGACCAGATCAAAACAGGCCAGACGGGCTCCAACCAGTTTTGACCGGCTCACACCGGACTCAAACCGGACCAGACCGGCTCAAACCGGTTTTGATCGGCTTAAACCGGACTCAAACCGGAACGGAAAAGACCGGCTCAAACCACACTGAAACCGGGTTTTACCGCCTCAAACCGGACTCAAATCCGAGCAGACCGGCTCAAACATGTTTTGACCGTATTAGACTGGCTCAAACCAGTTTTGACCAGCTCAAACCGGATGAGACGGTCTCAAACCGGTTTTCACCGGCTCAAACTGGACCAGACTGGAACAAACCGGACTCAAACCGGACTCAAACCGGACCAGACCGGCTCAAACCTGTTTTGACTGGCTCAAACCCGAACCTGTTTTGACTGGCTCAAACCCGACTCAAACTTTAGCAGACTGGCTCAAACAGGTTTTGACCGGCTCAAACCAGAACGGACCAGACCGGCTCAAAACGGACTCAAAAGTGTTTTGACCGTCTCCAACCGTATCAAACCGCACCAGATCTGCTCTTAGACTGGCTCAAACCGGTTTTAACCGTCTCATTACGGACCAGACCGGGTCTACCAGGTTTTGAACGGCTCAAACCAGACTCAAACCGAACCAGACCGGCTAAAACCGGTTTGAACCGGCTCAAACCAGACCAGACAGGCCCAAACCGGATCAAACCGGACCAGAACGGTTCAAACCAGTTTTGACCGGCTCAAACCAGTGTCAAACGGGTTTTGACCAGATCAAAACAGGCCAGACGGGCTCCAACCACTTTTGACCGGCTCAAGCCGGACTCAAACCGGACCAGATCGGCTCAAACCTGTTTTGACTGGGTCAAACCGGACTCAAACCGGACCAGACCGGCTCAAACCGGTTTTGATCAGCTGAAACCAGACTCAAAGCGGACTAGACCGTCTCAAAACGGTTTTGAACTGCTAAACGGGACTCAAACAGGAAGAGACCGGCTAAAACTGGCTCAAGCCACACCAGACCAGCTCAAACTGGCTGAAACCAGACCAGAACATCTCAAACCGGTTTTCACAGGCTCAATCCGGACTCATACGTGTTTTGACCGGGTCAAACCAGGCCACACGGGCTCGAACCGGTTTGGACCGGCTCAAACCGGACTCAAACCGGCCCCGACCAGTTCCAACCGGTTTTGAGAGGCTCAAACCGGATCAGACCTGCTCAAAACAAACCAGACCAGCTGAAACCGGTTTTAACCGGCTCAAACCGGACTATAACGGGACCAGACCGGCTCAAACCGGTTTTCACCTTCTCAAACTAGACCAGACCTGCTCAAACCGGTTCAAACCAGACCAGATCGGCTCAAACCGGTTTTGAACGGCTGAAACCGGACTCAAACCGGAACGGAAAAGACCGGCTCAAACCGGACCGAAACCGGGTTTTACCGCCTCAAACCGGACTCAAATCCGAGCAGACCGGCTCAAACATGTTTTGACCGTATTAGACTGGCTCAAACCAGTTTTGACCAGCTCAAACCGGATGAGACGGTCTCAAACCGGTTTTCACCGGCTCATACTGGACCAGACCGGAACAAACCGGACTCAAACCTGACTCAAACCGGACCAGACCGGCTCAAACCTGTTTTGACTGGCTCAAACCGGACTCAAACTGGAGCAGACTGGCTCAAACAGGTTTTGACCGGCTCAAACCAGAACGGACCAGACCGGCTCAAAACGGACTCAAACGTGTTTTGACCGGCTCCAACCGTATCAAACCGCACCAGATCTGCTCTTAGACTGGCTCCAACCGGTTTTAACCGTCTCATTACGGACCAGACCGGGTCTACCAGGTTTTGAACGGCTCAAACCAGACTCAAACCGGACCAGACCGGCTAAAACCGCTTTGAACCGGCTCAAACCAGACCAGACAGGCCCAAACCGGATCAAACCGGACCAGAACGGTTCAAACCAGTTTTGACCGGCTCAAACCAGTGTCAAACGGGTTTTGACCAGATCAAAACAGGCCAGACGGGCTCCAACCACTTTTGACCGGCTCAAACCGGACTCAAACCGGACCAGACCGGCTCAAACCGGTTTTGATCGGCTTAAACCGGACTCAAACCGGAACGGAAAAGACCGGCTCAAACCACACCGAAACCGGGTTTTACCGCCTCAAACCGGACTCAAATCCGAGCAGACCGGCTCAAACATGTTTTGACCGTATTAGACTGGCTCAAACCAGTTTTGACCAGCTCAAACCGGATGAGACGGTCTCAAACCGGTTTTCACCGGCTCAAACTGGACCAGACTGGAACAAACCGGACTCAAACCGGACTCAAACCGGACCAGACCGGCTCAAACCTGTTTTGACTGGCTCAAACCCGAACCTGTTTTGACTGGCTCAAACCCGACTCAAACTTTAGCAGACTGGCTCAAACAGGTTTTGACCGGCTCAAACCAGAACGGACCAGACCGGCTCAAAACGGACTCAAAAGTGTTTTGACCGTCTCCAACCGTATCAAACCGCACCAGATCTGCTCTTAGACTGGCTCAAACCGGTTTTAACCGTCTCATTACGGACCAGACCGGGTCTACCAGGTTTTGAACGGCTCAAACCAGACTCAAACCGAACCAGACCGGCTAAAACCGGTTTGAACCGGCTCAAACCAGACCAGACAGGCCCAAACCGGATCAAACCGGACCAGAACGGTTCAAACCAGTTTTGACCGGCTCAAACCAGTGTCAAACGGGTTTTGACCAGATCAAAACAGGCCAGACGGGCTCCAACCACTTTTGACCGGCTCAAGCCGGACTCAAACCGGACCAGATCGGCTCAAACCTGTTTTGACTGGGTCAAACCGGACTCAAACCGGACCAGACCGGCTCAAACCGGTTTTGATCAGCTGAAACCAGACTCAAAGCGGACTAGACCGTCTCAAAACGGTTTTGAACTGCTAAACGGGACTCAAACAGGAAGAGACCGGCTAAAACTGGCTCAAGCCACACCAGACCAGCTCAAACTGGCTGAAACCAGACCAGAACATCTCAAACCGGTTTTCACAGGCTCAATCCGGACTCATACGTGTTTTGACCGGGTCAAACCAGGCCACACGGGCTCGAACCGGTTTGGACCGGCTCAAACCGGACTCAAACCGGCCCCGACCGGTTCCAACCGGTTTTGAGAGGCTCAAACCGGATCAGACCTGCTCAAAACAAACCAGACCAGCTGAAACCGGTTTTAACCGGCTCAAACCGGACTATAACGGGACCAGACCGGCTCAAACCGGTTTTCACCTTCTCAAACTAGACCAGACCTGCTCAAACCGGTTCAAACCAGACCAGATCGGCTCAAACCGGTTTTGAACGGCTGAAACCGGACTCAAAAGGGACCAGACAATCTCAAACCTCTTTTGACCGTATTAGACAGGCTCAAACCGGTTTTGACCGTCTCAAACTGAAACAGACCGGCTCAAACTGGTTTTGATCGGCTTAAACCGGACTCAAACCGGAACGGAACAGACCGGCTCAAACCGGACTTAAACCGGTTTTTAGCGCTTCAAACCGGACTCAAATCCGAGCAGACCGGCTCAAACATGTTTTGACCGTATTATACCGGCTCAAACCAGATTTGACTGGCTCAAACCGCACGAGACGGGCTCAAACCGGTTTTGACCGGCTCAAACTGCACCAGACCGGCACAAACCGGACTCAAACCGGACACAAACCGGACCAGACCGGCTCAGACCGGTTTTGACCGGCTCAATCCGGACTCAAACGGGTTTTGACCAGATCAAACCAGGCCGGACCGGCTCAAACCAATTTTGACCGGCTCAAACCGGGCTCAAACCGGACCAAAACGGCTCAAACCAGTTTTGACGGGCTCAAACCAGAGTCAAACGTGTTTTGACCAGATCAAACCAGGCCACACCGGCTGAAACCGGTTTTGACCGGCTCAAACTGGACTCTAACCGGACCAGACCGGCTCAAACCTGTTTTGACTGGCTCAAAAAGGACTCAAACCTGACTAGACCGGCTCAAAACGGTTTTGAACGGCTCAAACCGGACTCAAACAGGAACAGACCTGCTCAAACAGGAACAGATGGGCTCAAGTCGGCTCACACCAGACCAGACCGGCTCAAACCTTCTCAAACCGGACCAGAACATCTCAAACCGGTTTTCACTGGCTCAAACCGGACTCATATGGGTTTTGACCATATCAAACCAGGCCAGACCGGCTCAAACCGGTTTTGACCGGCTCAAACCGGACTCAAACCGGCCCAGACCGGTTCCAATCGGTTTTGACAGGCTCAAACCGGACCAGACCGGCTCAAAACGAACCAGACCGGCTGAATCCGGTTTTGACCGGCTCAAACCGGACTAAAACCTGACCGGACCGGCTCAAACCGGGTCAAACCAGGCCAGACCGGCTCAAACAGGTTTTGACCGGCTCAAACCGGAACGGACCAGACCACCTCAAAACGGACTCAAACATGGTTTGACCGGCTCCAACCGGATCAAACCACACCCCACCGGCTCTTAGACTGGCTCAAACCGGTTTTAACCGTCTCATTACGGACCAGACCGGGTCTACCAGGTTTTGAACGGCTCAAACCGGACTCAAACCGGACCAGACCGGCTAAAACTGGTTTGAACCGGCTCAAACGAGACCAGACTGCCTCAAGCCGTATCAAACCGGACCAGAACGGCTCAAACCGGTTTTGACCGGCTCAAACCAGAGTCAAACGGGTTTTGACCAGATCAAATCAGGCCAGACCGGCTCAAACCGGTTTTGACCGGCTCAAACCGGACTCAAACCGAACCAGACCAGCTCAAAGCTTTTTTGACTGGCTCAAACCAGACTCAAACCGTACCAGACCGGCTCATACCGGTTTTGAGCGGCTCAAATCGGACTCAAACTGGAACAGACCGGCTCAAGCAGGAACAGACCGGCTCAAACCGGCTAAAACTAGACCAGACCAGCTCAAACGGGCTCAAACCGGCCACGACCGTTTCCAACCAGTTTTGACAGGCTCAAACCGGACTAGACCTGCTCAAAACAAACCAGACCAGCTGAAACCAGCTTTAACCGGTTCAAACCGGACTATAACGGGACCAGACCGGCTCATACCGTTTTTCCCCTTCTCAAACCAGACCAGACAGGCTCAAACCGGTTCAAACCAGACCAGACCGGCTCAAACCGGTTTTGAACGGCTGAAACCAGACTCAAACCGGACCAGACCCTCTCAAACCTATTTTGACCGTATTAGCCCGACTCAAACCGCTTTTGACCGTCTCAAACCGAATCAGACCGGCTCAAACCGGTTTTGATCGGCTTAAACCGGACTCAAACCGGAACGGAAAAGACCGGCTCAAACCGGACCGAAACCGGGTTTTACCGCCTCAAACCGGACTCAAATCCGAGCAGACCGGCTCAAACATGTTTTGACCGTATTAGACTGGCTCAAACCAGTTTTGACCAGCTCAAACCGGATGAGACGGTCTCAAACTGGTTTTCACCGGCTCATACTGGACCAGACCGGAACAAACCGGACTCAAACCGGACTCAAACCGGACCAGACCGGCTCAAACCTGTTTTGACTGGCTCAAACCGGACTCAAACTGGAGCAGACTGGCTCAAACAGGTTTTGACCGGCTCAAACCAGAACGGACCAGACCGGCTCAAAACGGACTCAAACGTGTTTTGACCGGCTCCAACCGTATCAAACCGCACCAGATCTGCTCTTAGACTGGCTCAAACCGGTTTTACCCGTCTCATTACGGACCAGACCGGGTCTACCAGGTTTTGAACGGCTCAAACCAGACTCAAACCGGACCAGACCGGCTAAAACCGCTTTGAACCGGCTCAAACCAGACCAGACAGGCCCAAACCGGATCAAACCGGACCAGAACGGTTCAAACCAGTTTTGACCGGCTCAAACCAGTGTCAAACGGGTTTTGACCAGATCAAAACAGGCCAGACGGGCTCCAACCAGTTTTGACCGGCTCAAACCGGACTCAAACCGGACCAGACCGGCTCAAACCGGTTTTGATCGGCTTAAACCGGACTCAAACCGGAACGGAAAAGACCGGCTCAAACCACACCGAAACCGGGTTTTACCGCCTCAAACCGGACTCAAATCCGAGCAGACCGGCTCAAACATGTTTTGACCGTATTAGACTGGCTCAAACCAGTTTTGACCAGCTCAAACCGGATGAGACGGTCTCAAACCGGTTTTCACCGGCTCAAACTGGACCAGACTGGAACAAACCGGACTCAAACCGGACTCAAACCGGACCAGACCGGCTCAAACCTGTTTTGACTGGCTCAAACCCGAACCTGTTTTGACTGGCTCAAACCCGACTCAAACTTTAGCAGACTGGCTCAAACAGGTTTTGACCGGCTCAAACCAGAACGGACCAGACCGGCTCAAAACGGACTCAAAAGTGTTTTGACCGTCTCCAACCGTATCAAACCGCACCAGATCTGCTCTTAGACTGGCTCAAACCGGTTTTAACCGTCTCATTACGGACCAGACCGGGTCTACCAGGTTTTGAACGGCTCAAACCAGACTCAAACCGAACCAGACCGGCTAAAACCGGTTTGAACCGGCTCAAACCAGACCAGACAGGCCCAAACCGGATCAAACCGGACCAGAACGGTTCAAACCAGTTTTGACCGGCTCAAACCAGTGTCAAACGGGTTTTGACCAGATCAAAACAGGCCAGACGGGCTCCAACCACTTTTGACCGGCTCAAGCCGGACTCAAACCGGACCAGATCGGCTCAAACCTGTTTTGACTGGGTCAAACCGGACTCAAACCGGACCAGACCGGCTCAAACCGGTTTTGATCAGCTGAAACCAGACTCAAAGCGGACTAGACCATCTCAAAACGGTTTTGAACTGCTAAACGGGACTCAAACAGGAAGAGACCGGCTAAAACTGGCTCAAGCCACACCAGACCAGCTCAAACTGGCTGAAACCAGACCAGAACATCTCAAACCGGTTTTCACAGGCTCAATCCGGACTCATACGTGTTTTGACCGGGTCAAACCAGGCCACACGGGCTCGAACCGGTTTGGACCGGCTCAAACCGGACTCAAACCGGCCCCGACCGGTTCCAACCGGTTTTGAGAGGCTCAAACCGGATCAGACCTGCTCAAAACAAACCAGACCAGCTGAAACCGGTTTTAACTGGCTCAAACCGGACTATAACGGGACCAGACCGGCTCAAACCGGTTTTCACCTTCTCAAACTAGACCAGACCTGCTCAAACCGGTTCAAACCAGACCAGATCGGCTCAAACCGGTTTTGAACGGCTGAAACCGGACTCAAAAGGGACCAGACAATCTCAAACCTCTTTTGACCGTATTAGACAGGCTCAAACCGGTTTTGACCGTCTCAAACTGAAACAGACCGGCTCAAACTGGTTTTGATCGGCTTAAACCGGACTCAAACCGGAACGGAACAGACCGGCTCAAACCGGACTTAAACCGGTTTTTAGCGCTTCAAACCGGACTCAAATCCGAGCAGACCGGCTCAAACATGTTTTGACCGTATTATACCGGCTCAAACCAGATTTGACTGGCTCAAACCGCACGAGACGGGCTCAAACCGGTTTTGACCGGCTCAAACTGCACCAGACCGGCACAAACCGGACTCAAACCGGACACAAACCGGACCAGACCGGCTCAGACCGGTTTTGACCGGCTCAATCCGGACTCAAACGGGTTTTGACCAGATCAAACCAGGCCGGACCGGCTCAAACCAATTTTGACCGGCTCAAACCGGGCTCAAACCGGACCAAAACGGCTCAAACCAGTTTTGACGGGCTCAAACCAGAGTCAAACGTGTTTTGACCAGATCAAACCAGGCCACACCGGCTGAAACCGGTTTTGACCGGCTCAAACTGGACTCTAACCGGACCAGACCGGCTCAAACCTGTTTTGACTGGCTCAAAAAGGACTCAAACCTGACTAGACCGGCTCAAAACGGTTTTGAACGGCTCAAACCGGACTCAAACAGGAACAGACCTGCTCAAACAGGAACAGATGGGCTCAAGTCGGCTCACACCAGACCAGACCGGCTCAAACCTTCTCAAACCGGACCAGAACATCTCAAACCGGTTTTCACTGGCTCAAACCGGACTCATATGGGTTTTGACCATATCAAACCAGGCCAGACCGGCTCAAACCGGTTTTGACCGGCTCAAACCGGACTCAAACCGGCCCAGACCGGTTCCAATCGGTTTTGACAGGCTCAAACCGGACCAGACCGGCTCAAAACGAACCAGACCGGCTGAATCCGGTTTTGACCGGCTCAAACCGGACTAAAACCTGACCGGACCGGCTCAAACCGGGTCAAACCAGGCCAGACCGGCTCAAACAGGTTTTGACCGGCTCAAACTGGAACGGACCAGACCACCTCAAAACGGACTCAAACATGGTTTGACCGGCTCCAACCGGATCAAACCACACCCCACCGGCTCTTAGACTGGCTCAAACCGGTTTTAACCGTCTCATTACGGACCAGACCGGGTCTACCAGGTTTTGAACGGCTCAAACCGGACTCAAACCGGACCAGACCGGCTAAAACTGGTTTGAACCGGCTCAAACGAGACCAGACTGCCTCAAGCCGTATCAAACCGGACCAGAACGGCTCAAACCGGTTTTGACCGGCTCAAACCAGAGTCAAACGGGTTTTGACCAGATCAAATCAGGCCAGACCGGCTCAAACCGGTTTTGACCGGCTCAAACCGGACTCAAACCGAACCAGACCAGCTCAAAGCTTTTTTGACTGGCTCAAACCAGACTCAAACCGTACCAGACCGGCTCATACCGGTTTTGAGCGGCTCAAATCGGACTCAAACTGGAACAGACCG